>NC_029776.3:32854904-32871651 GCF_000817695.3 Arachis duranensis | reverse complement strand
ACCACCTCCATGGACTTTCCTGTTAGAGTGCCTATGTTCCATGTCCCAAATCTCAACCTTTTGTCACTTCGACCCTTACCTTTTCCTTTGTGAACTAGCTTATTTACCCTCGTTCGTTCACGAAAACGCGAGAACCCTTGCTCATTTAACACTACATCCGGGCACCGATGCAGCGGCTCTTGCTTTGACACCGTACTCGAGCCATACGGCGCGTTACTTCCGGGTAACGACCTAGCTTTAGCGCAATAATGTCTTTGATTCATGTCATGGAGGGTTCGGCTATATTTTTACGTTGGTTGCCGAAGATCTAACACAACCCTCCTCCTTTATCCGGGCTTGGGACCGGCTATGTACCGCAAGTGTAACATAGGCGGAGTTACAAGACAATTCACACATACACACGCGAAATGTTTTCAAACTCTTTAATAAACTAACAGACGCACTACCATTAAGATGGCAACACGAAAGTAGGGGGTCGTTTAATTTTCTTTCTAATAATAATATTTTCTTTTAAGCTTATTGTTAATTCTACATACTATATATTATTACGCTTTTATTTTCGGCAGCACCAACTTTAATTTGATATTTGATCTTAATAAGAAGGATTAAAAGGAAGTATACTTTTGTTAGGGAAACTAGATTATGATTTTGAAGTAGTAAACAAAAAAATTAAACACACTTATGGTATTGCAGCCCATTTCTTCGATCTTTTCTATAAGGCATTTGAATTTCTTATAAAACGGATTAAATTAAAGGAAAGAACAGTTCGATTAGTATGGAATACTTAGGAGAGTATAAGTACTATGTCCTACGCGTATATACTTGTCAAGTTATTATAGGTCTACGTCAACATGTCAATTTTGGTAGATGAAAAATATTAAAAGTGAGGACGCTAGGACCTTGACCAATTCTGATTTCTGTATACAGCTATGGCCGAAACTTTTAAAGAGGCGTTTTCTTGTGAATTCATATAAGGATTTGAGCGTATTCACGCGTCAAAACGGGTTAAGACTTATGATTGCATGGATGTTTGGATGTCGTTAAGTTGATAAAAAAAAAAAATTTAACAAAATAAATATTATTGACAAATAAAAAATTTTTTTTGTATGAGATATTTAAACATAAAATTAATTTTACTTTTATAAAATTTTAAAAGAATAATTTTAAAAAGAAATTTTCTTAGAAATTCACTCAAACAAATCTTACAACTTGTTTACTATGGTTTCTGATTTTATTTTTTTGTTTCTATTATAAAATATTTATGTGTTGTTTTTTACACATTTTTCAATAAAATATTCAAAACCATTAAAATAATGAAATTTTTTATAATAAAATAATTAAAATTTTCACAACAACATAATTAAATTTTTACTGAAAACCAAAAATGAACAATTATTATATTTTTGTAATTTTATTTATATTTTAATTATAAATGTAAATCTAATTTAATCATATTATTTATAAAATTTGATCATAAATATTATTTTTGGACCAACTAGAAAGGATATATAGATGTGTATTTAAATTAAATGTTTTTATAATTTATGCATAACTATTGGTAATACATGCTATAAGAAATGGAATCAATAGAAAGAAACAAAATGGGATAAGGGTTGGCTTTCGGAGTGTACAAAGTGTTGATCAGTACTATCTATCCTATGTATATTAGAATAAAATAAAATAAAATGTGGATAAATAAAATATCAGAAATTGTATGTTCTCTCTAGAAAGAAAAATTTGGTGCAAGATTGTCCATTTGTGTTTATCAGAGGACATGGCATGCAAACGTTAGTCTCATGGTTTCCAATGCATTAATTAATAGTCATGAGAAAAATGTCCATAGCTTCTGCCTCAAGTATTATTGTTGTTTCTTTGTCTTCCTTCCGATCCGTTCTTGTGTTGGTCTTTCATTAGTCATATGTCTCTTTCTTTATCCCTTTTCCTTAATTTTTTAGTTGCGGCTATACCCTAGAAGCAACCATAAGCCATACCATAAGTTGCCACTGGCATACCATTTTAATTCTCCCTCCTTCTAGGTTTCCTTCTTTGGGATTATCAAATACGCCAGACAGCGACAAAAACAGCACTTTAATTTGTTTTGGTTCATTGGATAGTGGATACCATTATAGTACAGGATATCCAAGATTGACCGTTTATTGAATTGGGCTGACTCACCAATCCTATCTTGCACTTTTTTGGGGTCATGGGGCCTAATTAAATAATAATAAATATATATGAGTTGGTTTGGGCTCCACTGAATTGGTTTCTGTTAAAATACGTACCTATCATATATATGGCAGTATGGGTTATGTTGGAATTAGATTAAGTTTTTCAAATTTAGTTTCACCCAATAAAAACTCAATTGATGAACTCACTCTTATAAATGAATTTGTCATTCAAAATAAAATAAAATTAATTTTACTATATTAGAAATTTCGCATTAACTTGATTTATAGAAGTAATTATTAGTGTCAGATGTTTCAGTAACTATATTTACCATAGTATTTTAAAAATGAATTATTATTATTAAAACTAAAATAATGTTTTTTTATTATTAAACAGTGTTTTTTAAAAAAATATTATTTAAAAAATATTATCAAAATATATAAAAAAAATGTAACTTTAATTTTAACCATACTTATATAATCACCATAGCTATCCTATCATAATCATATTAAAATTCATATATAGACTTAAAGTTAAGTATGGTATCTGGCTTCCAGCTATACCTAATGATTTCCTGAAAGAGGTTTTTAACTAGATCCAAAGCAACTCCATATAAAATTATAAATGTTTAGGCTGAGAAAGTCATTTTTCCTAATTCTGCCTGATCAAGAGTGTCTCCAATCCCTACCGCTACAAATGAATGAACAACCTTGTCCTAAGTCCTAGCTTTATTTCCATTTATACTTATATTTATATTATTTTATTTAATACGAATTAAACCAACATTTAAGGGAAAAGAAAAAGTAGCACACCTTTCTCTCTAGAATTCGGAATAAGAATGAAACGGTATACTGTGCCAAGCCTTGTGAGGATAATATTGCGTCGCACCACACGGAACTTGAATTGAATGAATGAAGGAAGATGGAAATACCCGATCTGCACGTGTATGACCCAACCGTGTCTTTCAGTTGCCACCTATGACTGTTTCTTTATTTCACCACATGTGCACCCAAATGGATAGTAATGTAAGAGTTTAAATGTTATATCTTGATTACTTAAGTTATTCAATTAAAATGTTGTCTTAGATTTTTAAATTAGTTGGTAGTTAATTTTTATGTGATAACTGATAATACATGTTAAAGAACATTTATACTAAAATTATTCATAAAATTTAAATCCATATTTTTAATCACAACGTAAAATTTAAGTATATTTTATAACTTTAGCAATTAAATCCAATAAATAAATATTTTTTGTTGTTTAATAAATATTTCATTTTATGAATAGTTTGACTGCCTATTAAGAATTATTAAACACAAATAAATAGCTTAAATATTCACTTTAACATTATTTAAAAAATTAATAATTTCACAAAGAATGAGCCATGAACTAGTCACTTTTGTTAAAATAAAAAATTAATAAAATGGTTCACATCTTCATTGAATTACAGTTTTAATCGGTATTTTATTATATTTTATTTCGTTTAAATAAATTAAGCATAAAATAAATTAAAATAATTTTGTTAAAATAAAAATTATGAACAAAATATTCATTACTATTTTAAAATTATATTTACATTAAAAATTATTTTAATGAATCTTTGACAGATTAATTAATTAATGTATGTTAAATCTACAATACCAAATATTTCATTATTATTAGAAAAATATCTAAAAATAATAAAATTTATTTTTTATCATTACTTTTAATTATTAATCTAATATTTTATTAACATCTTTTTAATTTATATTTTTAAATAATAATAACTAAATAGTCAAGATCAATAAATTCATCATCTTATTATTAGTGCCACATCATCGTGTTTTGCAACCCATAAATACTCACACCAGTTGCCATTTTAAAGCAACTCATCATTCTTTTCTCACCTCCAAAACCACAAAAAAGACCTTTCACTTCATTCACAGCAAAAGAAAACAAGAACAAACTCATTACTACTTACTTATTTTCCTTTAGTTTCAACAACAATATATATTAAGTATTAACTGCGGCAACACAAACATGCAGAAAACGACCTCAAACAACAAATTCCGAAACGGCATGGATTTCTTCCGGCACGCAAAGGCGGTGCGCCTCCGCAGCCACCATGACAAGTACCTCATAGCGGAGGACGACGAGGAAACCGTTACGCAGGACCGCAACGGTGCCTCCAAGAGTGCCAGGTGGCACGTAGAGTACGTGGACAGTTACGACAACATAATCCGCCTCAAAAGCTGTTACGGAAAGTACCTAACCGCCTCAACAAACCCGTTCCTCCTTGGCATGACGGGGAGGAAGGTTCTCCAGACGCTACCTTCCAGATTGGACTCTTCAGTTGAATGGGAACCGGTTAAGGACGGTGGGCGCGTGAAGCTGAAGACGCGCTATGGGAACTTTTTGAGGGCAAATGGTGGTGTTCCTCCGTGGAGGAACTCCGTGACTCATGATATTCCGCATAGGACGGCCACGCAGGATTGGGTTCTTTGGGATGTTGATGTGGTGGAGATTCATGTTCGTCACTCTCCGACGACTCAGAAGAATGAAGAGATGGCGGCGGTGCTGGAGAATCTCAAGCAGCCTTCTGCTCCGCCGTTGCCGAGGGCGGAGGAGGAGGAGGAGAATCTTGATGAGAGGTTTGGAATGAGCAACGCCCCGTCATCTCGTAAGCACGCCAAGTCTGGAAGCTTCTTGAGGCAGGTATGAGTTTTAAGTTTCAACTTGCAAAATCTTTTTTTGTTGGAATTGGTTAAATTTTATTTCATTTTTGTGAAAAGTTATTAAATCATGAGAGAAGTCTTTGCTTTGTGTATGAGTTATATAAGATTTTTATATGGAAAAAGTTATTTCTAAGCTTAATTTTGTGTCTAATGGTTAGTCATTTTTTATTCCGTAATACCGTATATATGAATTTTTTATTTACTTTTTATATATATTTATATTAAAAAATTACATTATTTCTTGTTTGTTATTATTTTTTTATGTAATAATAGATGCGTCAAGTACTTAAAAGTTGTGAATTTTACTTTGGAAACACGCATTTCAAGTATTATTTCTTATTAAAAATACTATTTATGTATTAAAATTCGATTATCAAATTAGTTATTATATATTTATTATATATTTTATTTAATTTATTTTTTAATGTGTATTCTATAAGAATAACTTATTTTTAATATATACTTAGCATGATTGTTTCAAATTAGATAATAAAATTATAAAAAAATTTAGGAAATCAAATAGGGATATAACTAAATCAATCAATTCTCTTTTATTTTTAATTTTGAAATAAAAAAATTAAAGTAATAGAGGTTTTTTTTTATAATAAATTTATTTTTCAACTAATTGGCTCCTAATTAGCTCATTCCTAGTTAGTTTCTAGTGGGATCGAAACACTATATTCTAAATTATATATAGATGTCTCCACGCATAAATTATTATTACATCAAGATGAAGAACAATCACGAAAATTATGCATTTTGATATAAATGGTACCTAGCTAGCTAGTTATAAGAATTTGTTTGATTGTATTGCTTCCGGTTTTTGCTAACATTCATGTTTGGTTTTTGATCAGTGGAGTAATATGAGTGGCGGGTCGTCACCCAAGGTGGAAGGTAGAACCATATACTACCATGTTGCTGAAGACAATGGAGAAGTAACTGATGAAGGTGCAGGGTATTCCTTGAATTTCAAGGGTAATGGAGTTGAAGAATTAACTCGTAAGTTTGAGGAAGAGACAGGTCTAGAGGGTATCATTGTGTGTAATAGGAGTCCATTGAATGGAAAACTATATCCTCTTCGCTTGCAGCTTCCTCCAAACAATGTCACCATGCAAGTTGTCCTTGTTCTTCCTTATTCACAAGGTATATATGTATCTTCAATTTCTTCTTTGACTATCTCTTTTCTTTCTTCATGTTTAATCTTGAATTCTGCATGCCTAATTGATCCATTCGACCATTTTCATCAACATGCTTTCCAACTCATTTGTTGTTCTGTTCTGTTTTCCAACCTATCATGCGTATCAGGAATGATTGGCAACTATGAATGAATTATTTTCTTATTTTTTGCATCCCTAGCTTTCCCAAACATATAATTAACTGAATTTGCATGTCAAGCTTATACTAGCTTGGATGCTTCATGCTTGCATTGCACATTAGAATACCTTTTGTTCCATATATTTTGTTTACCTTAGCTTAACATTTGCTTTCTTTTGTGTTTGTTTTTTCAGTGGCAAGAGACTTTGAGGCACAAGGTTTAATTTGAGAAGCCTATGATTATTATTATTATTATTGCAGCACATCAAGGCCTATATTATCCGTATGTATATACTGATCATTGCATTTATGAAGCAAAATTCATCAAGGCCCTTTGGAAGCTGAGGATTGAAATTATTGTAGGCAATGAAACAGATCATCATTACTGCAATATCAATTCATCAATGGCATCCAACGGGTCATCGGGGATTCTGATGGTGGATTTTGTTTGAAACTTCTCTATTTTCATTAGGTTTAGATTTAAGTATAAGCATGATCTTCATTTGGATTCAGGATTTTGTATTGCTTGAAGGTTGTATTTTTTAATTATTTTTTTGGTGATTCGTGATTTTTCTCTAGGCAGTGGTCATAACTCATAAGGCATGTAAATATAAGTTTTGTCAGAAATTAGAGGCAGACTTTGGTGAAAAAGGAGAATGAATTAAGTAAGTTTGTTATATCCTGCGGAATTGCGGATGCTCTTCTTTTTATATCATAAATATTTGATTATGATTTGTAGACTCTACAAGAATTAAAAATTAATTAAAATGATCCAACACCAAGTGAATACAAATAATAAATTTGTGTCTTTTAAGAGTATGTAATGATTTCTCCATATTATCATAACGAATTTGGATCCTATCATTACAGCATTATTAAATTACACGGAGCTCAATGCAATTTGAATTCACTACTAGGAAATCAATAATTATATCAATCATATATGGGATTGCACCGAATCCAGTTGGCTGGAGGATGAGTTGATACAATCTAAAAGAGATCACATGAATAATGTTGGCTTGGGTCGAAAGGGTTCGACCGCAAACTCACTAAGAGTTCGTCAATGGTGGGTTGAGTTTGATGAAAGCTTTCCAGGAGAAGTTGATATGGAAAAGAGATTGAATTTTAATGTTTTCCTTTTGTGCCGGATTTGGATTACAAGAAATGAAATTGTGTTTGCGCAGAAACAATCCTCCCTTGAAAAGGTTCGCAAATTTCAATTTCTCTTTTTATGTATTACTCTCTCTAGAAACTAGTTTTATGCAATGAAGACAAAAACTTTATTAGCTAATATCCGTAGACCAAGATCGAATTTAGAATACACACCCATATTGTGTTGAAATGATTCCAATTATATATGCAACAAGAGAGTTTTGTTGATATAAGTTACAAGATTTAACCGACTTTGAATTATTAGCCGCAGTGTAAAGGCTAAAAAGGAAAGTTGGTTTGCACCAGCCGGGAATCGAACCCGGGTCTGTACCGTGGCAGGGTACTATTCTACCACTAGACCACTGGTGCTTTTGGAAATTTATAAAAGACAAAAGGTAAATATTTGTTACAAAAGAGTACAACCTCGTTAAGTGCTCCGTTTTTGTGTCACTGTCCCCTTGTAACCTCGTTAACTCCTTCTTCTCCTTATCTTCCTCCAAACCTTTTTCTACTAATGACAATTTGAGAAGAGCGAACCAAGATTACTCCCTTGCTTTAATCTTATCATCATTTCGTTCCCCTCAAAGCTTAAAACTTTTGCAATTTCACTTGCACACTGGTAGTAAATAGTGAGTGTTAGTTACTATTAAGCATTAACCCAGAAAAGAGAAAACTCACAGAATGTGATGATCAAGTTTCTGCTCTAGTTCTAGTGTTGTTCTTTCTCCTATCTCATATAAACAATAAAACCCTTCATCATCTTTGTATCGGTCTTCAATGGCTGCCTCAGCTTTGGCACTAGCATCATCTACCTTCCCATTATGTTTAAGAAAGCCCTATCAAAGGATTTCACTTTACAATGCCCGTTCCTTCATCTTACATGGAAAACAATTCCTTCCTCACACTCGTACGAACCTTGAACCTTCTTTTCATGTTAGAACCCCTCTTGCGGCTGTTCCTTCTTCCTTGCTCCAAAGGGGTGGTTGTGCTTTTTCTTCGGAGGAAGATGATGATGGGGATGATACCAATGATAAAATTGAAAAGTTTCTGCATTTTGAGGATAAGCCAATGAAATTCGCTTTGCTGGTTCTGTTTTGGGCTTCTGCCTCACTGGCTTGGTTTTCTTTTTCAAAAGATGCTAATGCTGCTGTTGCTGCTGCTTCTGACTCCATTAAAGCTTCTGGCTTTGGGTTAAAGGTTGCAAATTGGTTGAGGAAATTGGGTTTGCCTGATGGGGTTGTTGTGTTCACACTTGCCACTCTTCCTGTTCTTGAGCTTCGTGGGGCTATTCCTGTTGGTTACTGGATGAATCTCAGCCCTTTCACTTTAACGCTTTTGTCCATTCTTGGGTTAGTCCTTTTTTTCATGAGATTATATAATTTCTGCATTGCGGCGCCATAGTGACTGAACTATTAGATATTCTTGAGATTCACTCCTATTATGTAACCCTTGTAAGCTTTCTAGAATTTGTCATGGTTGTTTGGATGAATTGTGATTCGAGATATTCATGAATTTTCCTCCACTTATGCAACTTATTTGCTATTACTTGTTAAAAGGATAACAATAGGAGTGTTAGTTAGGAATTGTTAAGAGTTTTGTTATGACAGTTATTGGTAGTTAGTGTGAGTCATTCGTTGAGTAAGCTATTCTTAGCTCTATATAATCCATCTCTATAACTACACTCATTGACTGAGAATCAGAATACACAATCACATTTACATCACTCATCTTTTTTTTTTTCTTTCTTTCCTTTTTTCTCAGTCTTCTTCAACCTGTAGCCATTGTTAAATTTAACTCGCCATTCTGGAATTTCTCATTGGTATTTCTTGAATGAATGTGTATTGTTCGCTTTAGTGTGATATTGATTCTGATACAAGAGGTGTTTGCACCCTCATGTTGAACAGTTATATTGAGTGTATATTGTCTCTGGTAATTTTATTTTATTCTTCTAGAGAAGATTTTAATAGTCAAAACATGGGTTTGGGAGTTTAGGATATGCTGCCGCAATAGTCAATACCTGTTGCCGTAACTTACTTTGACTCACTCTCAGTTTATAGTTCAACATAGAACATATCTCATCTTGTTCTTTAGATTTAGATCTAAGTTATCTCTGCTCTGTAAGTGTTGTTTGGCTATTTCTATGAATGAAATGTTTTTCTTATGTCAAAGGTAAAAAAGACTGACTTTTGGTAATGCTGGGAGTACCTACATTGTTTACTGAACAAGCTTTATTGCCATTGATGTAGGAACATGGTCCCTGTGCCGTTCATCATACTCTACCTTAAAAAATTTGCATCATTCCTCGCTGCGAGGAGCTCTACCGCTTCACGATTCCTTGACATGCTGTTTGAGAATGCCAAAGAGAAAGCCGGTCCAGTCCAGGAGTTTAAGTGGCTTGGTCTAATGCTGTTTGTAGCAGTTCCTTTTCCTGGAACAGGAGCATGGTCCGGAGCCATCATAGCATCCATCCTTGATATGCCATTTTGGTCTGGTGTATCTGCGAATTTCTTCGGCGTTGTCTTTGCAGGGCTTCTGGTAAATTTGCTAATGAACCTTGGTCTGAAGTATGCGATTGTTACCGGTATCATCCTTTTCCTTGTTTCCACATTCATGTGGAGTGTCCTCAGAAATCTCAGAAAAGGTTTGAGCCCTTCAAATTGAAATGAAATATTTTATCTTCCTCTATCAACACAGAGAGTTGTTGAGTGTTTTGTTATACACTCTTTTCCTCTAGTATTTTTGTGAATGTATATTTGCATAACAGAGCCTACTAGTTCAATAATTTTCAAAATCAATATTAAACAGTGCTATCTGCAACCAACCTTTCTCCTGATGTCTTTAAAGTCTTGGTTTTTAGGTAAGATTACCGGATGTATCCTTTATTTGTGGAGGGAAAATTGATTGAGATTAAAATTGACTTCAAAAATTTTTAAATTTTCTTTGTTATAATCAATGATATGCTAACACAAAAGAGTTTTGACTTTTGACCTCTTGGGTGGTTGTTGTGGTAGTCAGAACTCCTTGATTGGTTTATGCTATCTAAGTCTATTTTGCCTTTGATAAATATCCTTTGATCTAATTTTCATGTCAGTGATTGTCCCATGAACTCAAATTTCTGAATACCAATTCTCTATCTATTTATCCTATATGATATGTATGTGATGTTAATGAACAAGAACCTCCACTTTATTTTCGCTTTTTTGGTTCCAGTATTTCAAAATCTCAAGTAATTGAACCCCTTACTCTGACCATGTTAAACTTCATTGCACAGTTTTACTTACCCGTTCTGAATCTGGATAAAAGAAGAGGATTACTAAGAAAACCGTAGAAAATATTATGTTTGTGACTTAGGTATTGTGTTGTGTGATTGTGTCCAAAGTCTCACATCACGTAGTATGGAATACTTGATGTTGTATCTAGGAGAGTGTTTCTTTCTCTCAGTAGCTTTTTTAAGGTGCAGATTTTCACTTTCCTTATATGCTTAACATATTATTAAGAGACTTATATATACATGGTCCCAAGCTCGGATGTAATCTATAATAGGTTATTTTGACTTCACTTGATCTTATGTAGTAAGTAGTAGCCATGCCTAGTGGAACAATACTTCTGTTATTTTTGGCATTCAAGTATCTGTTCTCTCATAAAATCACCACATTAATATATATCTCAAGAAAGGAGTGTGCCAAATTCTTTCATTTTTGCTTAGAATCTCCATCACGATTGCCAATTTTGGAGGTTGTTTATGTTCCTGCAAGTGTAAAGTATATATGATTCATGCATATGCGACATGATTGTGTCGTAAACTCAATATAAAATTTCTAGTGTACGTCATAAAATTATCATTCATATAACAAAGAATTTTGAAATTCATGATTATCACAAAAAAAAATGAGAAGAGTTACTAACCTTGATCTACGATGATAATAGTATTAGAAAGAATTTACTTTATCTATTCCTTTGTCTTCTTAATTCTTTCTTCAATTATGTTATTGATGGTGAATGAAGAAGAAAGATTTTTCTTAATTCTTTCTTCAATTACGTTATTGATGGTGAATGAAGAAGAAAGATTTCATTGATAGAAAGAGAAGACTGATTTTGATTTTCTTTTTATAAAAATCAACTTTCATAAGGTTAGTTACATTTTTAAGTAACTATACAACTTTCTTTATTTTATTATTTAATTAAATATTTATTAAACCAATAAAATAAGACACATCACACACGAGACATAATATAATATAATTTTTTACCTTCTCTCACTTATCTCATGTGTCATTATTTCAATTGATGGTTTAAGAAATACATTTATCATAATGCATATTTCTAAGCAATTACATGCATAGTTTAATTTATCATAATAAAAATAGAACTAACATGAGTCATAACAGTTGTACGTCATTTAATCGACATAGTCCCTTCTATGTACTACAAAGTTAGCCACATTTTTAACATGAGTCATAATCAGAAAGTATATAACTTAATTAGTCCAATAATAATGTCTTCATTGTAAGACAATATCTGATTATTCTAATTCTATGATGTATACAACACATTGAAAAATAAGGTAATATAGAAACATTAATTCATTTGAGCTCAAAATGTCAATGTTCATATAACACAAACTTTATTTAACATACATTGATCCTATCAACTCAATAAAAATGCTACGTGTCCAAGTCTTTTGAGTAACCAAGTTTAACTAAGTTGTTTAAAAATAAAAACCTATCCGCATGCCACTTCTCTCTACTTTCACGATCATCGCTGCTTCTTCTTCTTCTTACGTTCCTTCTTTCTTTTTCATGTTGTTGTCGTCATCACTGTTGTCACTGCGGTCATTCTCGTTGCTATCACCACTGCTCTTCTTCATCTTCTTGATGTTATTGTTGTTGTTTAATTTCTTCTTTTTTTTCCTCCACCTCCTTTTTTATTATCATTATCATCATCTTCATTTCTTCTTCTCTTATAAATGTTTAGAAAACTAGAGCACAGAAATTTTGATGCACAATACATAAATTTTGGTGCACAGCACGCAAATTTTAGTATACAGCACAAAAATTTTCTAAACATGTGACAGTCAACTAATGAAATATACACAATACTTGAACACAAAAATCTTGTTGCATAGGATGGAATTTTTTATGTGTAGTATAGAAATTTTTGGAGGACTACATACTCAGAACATTGACTCACCCAACTAACAAAATACATTCCCAGCAAAAATTTGTCTTATGTACAAAGATTTGTGTGCTATGTGCAAAATTTTGTGTTATGCTTCGAAAATTTGTGTGCTATACCAATAAGTTTTTGTGCTCTCCAACAAAAATTTGTGTATTGTAAAAAGCGCAAAAAAAGTAGTGACGTATGCATGCTTTTTTTTTAACCGTTGGGCTTTGCACTAACTTAGTTGGACTTACAAAAAGATTTGTACATGTAGTATCACTCAATAATAATAACCATCCTTTCAACATGATTCGTAAATGTTTTGGACGGTAACCCTTTGATCAAAGGATCAACAACCATAATATTGGTGCTAATGTGCTCTATTGACACTCTTTGTTTCCGAACTTCTTCTTTAACGATAAAGTATTTCAATTTCATATGCTTAGCACCTTTGGAATACTTGTCATTTTTAGAAAAGAAGACTGCTGCAGAGTTTTCACAATAAATTTTCAACAGCCAAGCAATACTGTCAATAATTCCAAGCCATAAAAAGAAATTTCGCAACCACTTAACTTGAACCATGGCCTTAAAGCATGCCACAAATTCAGCTTCCACTGTAGAAGTAGAAATTACTAACTGCTTCGCACTCTTCCATGATTTTACTCCTCCAGCTAATAGATACAAATAACCAAAAGTAGATTTTTTTTTGTATCTACGCAACCGGCAAAATCTAAATCTGAATATCCAATCACTTCAAGGTGATCAGATCTCCTATAAATAAGCATGTGTTCTTTTGTCCCTTGCAAATACTTTAAAACTTTTTTTTGCAGCTTTTCGATGATCCAATCCTGTGGTATCTACCAAGTATACCAACTGCAAAACTGATGTCTGGTCTTGTCTGAGCATACATCAAACTCTCAATAACAGATGCATATGGAATTCCTTGCATCTGTTTGCCATTCCAAATCGTTATTTGGACATTTCATGAGACTAAATTTGCCCCCTTTTTAAATTGGAACGGGTGATGCCGAGCATTATGCCATTTTGAATCTCTTTAATCCTTTATTAATATATGATTTCTGAGATAATCCTAATAGTCATTGTGATTTATCTCAAAATATTTTTATTCTAATCACATAACTTGTCTCACCCATATCTTTCATTTCAAAGCTATTAGAGAGAGATATTTCTTAGTCTCGCTTAATAGACCAAGATAATTAGATTCAAGCAAAATATCATCAATATATAGAATTAACACAATGAATTTAATCCCATTGACATTTAAGTATATACACTGATGAACGGTATTTTTCTTAAATCCAAAGGACAAAATGGTATCATTAAATTTGATAAATCATTGGTGAGATGCTTATTTAAGTCCATATGGTGATTTCTTAAGTTTACACACCATGTGTTCTTTTTCTTCAACTAAAAACCCCGTTGGTTGATCCATGTAATTATCTTCCTCTAAATCCCCATTAAGAAAGATGGGTTTTACGTTTATTTGGTATAACTCTAAATTATAATGAGCAATAAAACTAAGATAACTCTTAAAGAGTCTTTTCTAGAAACTGGTGAGAAAGTCTCTTTGTAATCAACGCCATCCTTTTGAGTAAAATCTTTGGCAACAAGACGAACCTTGTAGCATTTAAGGTTGCCATGAGAGTCACACTTAATCTTAAAGACCTATTTACACCCAACTCTCTTGCATCATTTAGGTAATTTCACAAGGTCCCGTACTTTATTTTATTCCATTGATTTAAGCTTATCTTTCATGGCGTCTAACCATTTATCAACATTATCACCATTAATGGCTTGTAAGAAAGAAACTTAATCATTAACAACACTCAAGCCATTTTCTGACTCTTGTAAATACACCACATAGTTACCAGAAATGACCGACCTTCTTTCTCTTTGAGACCTTCTTAATGCTATTTCTTGTGATTGTTCTATTATCGGCTCCTCATTAACCATGGTTGATATGCTCTTGTTTCTCTTGATTGTTATTTAGTCCAACAACAACAGGATCAATAATGTGTTATTCCTATTGATTGTTATTGGGTTCAATAACATGTCGAATAACATCTCTAGAAGTATAAGTATAAGTTGAAGGAACTTGTATTCTTACTTCTTTAATCTCCACATTTTGTGAAGTTGTACTCCCACTGGTCTCACCATTTTCAATGAACCGTGCATTGCTAGTTTTAACTATTCTTGTACTATGAGTAGGATAATAAAATATACCCTTTTGATTTTATGGATAACCAATAAATACCCACTAATTGTTCTTGTATTCAGTTTCTTTACTTGTGGATTATAAACTCTTATTTCTGCTTGACATCTCCAAACATGTAGATATCTTAAACTAAGTTTTTTTTCGGTCCATAACTCAAGGAACTTTAGAAATTGTCTTACTAGGAACCTTATTCAATAAATACATAGCCGTTTTTAAAGCATACATCTATAATGATATAAGTAAAGATGTATTACTCATTCACTACACCACACACGGAGGATTGTGGCGATAATTTGTGGCGGTTCACCAAATCGCTGTGAAATAGAAGAATTGGGACGGTTCAACCTGAGATTTTTAAGTGCTCGGCAAAATCTGATAAATTGACACAGGAAGTTAACCCTAACCATTCTCTCCCTCCATGATTGAAACATAGATAACCTATAAGGGTTCTCTGCCTTTGCCATGTGTTCAAAATTGCACCTTTCTTATCATATCGAATTTTACCATTGTTCCATCTCCTTGCTTCACCATGTATGTATATCCATTTCTCACTACAGCTCAGTCCACCTCTACCTGCGAATCCCGCAAACGAATCTCCATTCAATCCGCCACCCACACACTACCGTTTGATCGTTCTGGTCACGACCTAAGCTTCTAAGATCAAGAGAGAAAGCACGTCTTCTGTCAACATATCTCCTCTGCCAATGATGTTGTTGCTCTCTCTGTCAGCATTCTATCAATTTTTGCACTCTCTTCTTCTTTCCACTCATTTTTAGTTTTTGGTTCTCTTTCTCTTTTCTTTTTTATTCATTTATTTGTTTTTCATTCTCATATTCTGAATACTTTGCTATTTGATGTAACAACGTTTAATGAGTTGTAGTTTCTCATAATTGAATTATTTCAAATTCTCAAGCACTCCAAATGTTTGATAAAATACTTGTTTATTTTTCTTCTCACTAAATGCAATAATTGATGTTTATTTGAGAATAGATTATTGATGAGTGGATATTTTATACGCTTTTTGGGGGTAATTTCATGTAGATTTTAGTATGTTTTAATTAGTTTTTAATAGAATTGTATTAGTTTTTAAGCAAAAATCATATTTCTGGACTTTACTATGAGTTTGTGTATTTTTCTGTGATTTCAGGTAATTTCTGGCCGAAATTGAGGGAGCTGCGCAAAAATCTGGTTTAGGCTGAAAAAGGACTGCTGATGCTGTTAGATTCTGACCTCCCTGCACTCGAAATGGATTATCTAGAGCTACAGGAGTCCAATTGGCACGCTCTCAACGGCGTTGGAAAGTAGACATCCAGGGCTTTTCATCAATATATAATAGTTCATACTTTGCGCGAAGATAGACGACATAAACTGGCATTCAACGCCAGTATCATGCTGTTGTCTGGCATCCAGCGCCAGAAACAGGTTACAAGTTGGGGTTCAACGCCCAAAACACGTCACAACCTGGCGTTCAACTCCAAAAACTACACACCAAGTGGGCCCCATAAGTGGATTTATGCACCAATTATCTTAGTTCACTTAATTTCTGTAAACCTAGGTTACTAGTTTACTATTTAAACAACTTTTAGAGGATTACCTTGTACCTCATGACATTTTCAGATCTGAATTTTGTACACTTTGACGGCATGAGTCTCTAAACTCCATTGTTGGGGTGAGGAGCTCTGCATCGTCTCGATGAATTAATGCAAGTGTTTCTATTCCTCCATTCAAATGTGTGTGTTCCTATCTAAGATGTTCATTCGCGCTTAATTATGAAGAAGGTGATGATCCGTGACACTCATCACCTTCCTCAACCCATGAATGTGTGCCTGACAAACACCTCCGTTCTATATAAGATTGAATGAGATTCTCTTAGATTCCCTAATCAGAATCTTCATGGTATAAGCTAGAATTGATGGCAGCCACTCTTGAGAATCCGGAAGGTCTAAACCTTGTCTGTGGTATTCCGAATAGGATTCAAGGATTGAATGGCTGTGACAAGCTTCAA
>NC_029776.3:32852050-32854772 GCF_000817695.3 Arachis duranensis | reverse complement strand
ATCGACCCTTACTCACGTAAGGTATTACTTGGACGACCCAGTGCACTTGCTGGTTAGTTGTGCGGAATTGTCAAGAATTGTAATTTTCAATTTCGTGCACCAAGTTTTTGGCGCCGTTGTCGGGGATTGTTCGAGTTTGAACAACGAAAGGTTTATTTTATTTCTTAGATTAGGAATAATTTATTTTTGTTGTTATAGAGTCATTAAATTCTGATAGGATAATTTCTTTTTTTTTTAAATTTTTTTTTCAAAAATATTATTTTTCTTTATCAATTTTAATCTTTTTCGTGAGTCTAGTGTCTTGTTATAAGTTTGGTGTCAATTGCATATTTTATATTTTTCTTTAAAATTTTTGTATTAGTGTTCTTTGTTCTTCCCTGATCTTCAAGTTGTTCTTGTTTATTTTTCTTGTTTGATCTTTAATTTTTCTTGTTCTGTGTCTCTTCTTGTTTCACTTGTGTTCTTTTTAAAGCATTAATCTTCCAAAAGGAATATATATATTTAGAACAAGTGTTACATTTACTCCAAATTGGCTAGAGCATTGGTCTATGTTCTTGGCAATTGGGTATCTTCTTTTTAAAATCTTTTTTTTTCAAAAATAATTTTTCTTGATTTAATCTTGTACCAAACTTTAAGTTTGGTGTTTTCTTGTTAATCTTTTCATAATTTTCGAAAATTTTATTAAAGTCTTCTAAAAATTTTAAGTTTGGTGTTCTCTCTTTTGTTCTTGGTGTTCTTGTGAATCTTCAAGGTGTTCTTGAGTCTTTCTTGTGTTTTGATCTTAAAATTTTTAAGTTTGGTGTTCCTTGGTGTTTTCCCTCCAAAATTTTCGAAAATAAGGAGCATTAGATCTAAAAATTTTAAGTCTTGTGTCTTTTTTGTGTTTTTCTCTTTCATCATAAAATTCAAAATTCAAAAAAAAATATCTTTTCTAACTAATTTTAAACTATTTTTTTCGAAATTTTCATATAAAAATTTAGATTTCAATTTCAAAATTTTTCAATTCTTATCTTTTTTTTAAAAAAAATTATTATTATTATATCTTTTTCAAAACAAATGTATCTTTTTCAAATATCTTTTATATCTTTTCAATTTTCAATTACATCTTTTTCCTATCATATTTATCTTTTAAAATCTTATCTTTTTCAAAACTCCCTAACCACTTTTTCTCTCTCTACAATTTTTGAAAATTATATCCAATTTTTTTAAATCTTTTCAATTAATTAATTATTTTTGTTTTCAATTTTTTTCTATTTGGTTTTCTAATTTTCGAATTTTTATTTAGTTTTTCACTTACTTTATTTTATCTCCAATTTAATTTTTGATATTCAAAAAAAATTATTTTTAATAAAATAGACAATATCAACATACATACCATCTCCCTTGCTCCATCATGGAACCAAGTGGAAATGAACAGTCTTGGAGGACTCTGGGATCATATGCTAACCCCACTACTGCTTCATATGGGAGTAGTATTTGTATACCCTCCATTGGAGTTAGTAGCTTTGAGTTGAATCCTCAGCTCATTATCATGGTGCAGCAAAGCTGCCAGTATTCTGGTCTTCCACATGAAGAACCTACAGAGTTTCTGGCACAATTCTTACAAATTGTTGATACAGTACATGATAAGAAAGTGGATCAGGATGTCTACAGATTATTACTGTTTCCATTTGCTGTAAAAGATCAAGCTAAGAGGTGGTTAAATAACCAACCTAAGAACAGCATAAGGACATGGAAACAGCTGTCAGAAAAATTCCTGAATCACTATTTTCCTCCTAAGCGGATGACACAGCTAAGGCTGAGCATCCAAGGCTTCAAACAAGGAGATAATGAACCCCTTTATGATGCTTGGGAGAGATACAGAGAGATGCTGAGAAAATGTCCCTCTGAAATGTTTTCAGAGTGGGTGCAATTAGACATCTTCTACTATGGGCTTATAGAAAAAGCTCAGATTTCTCTAGATCACTCAGCAGGTGGATCTATACATATGAGAAAAACAATTGAAGAAGCCCAAGAACTCATTGATACAGTTGCCAGAAATCAGCATCTGTACCTAAACAGTGAATCTTCCATGAAAGAAGAAGCTAAAACAGTAACTGCTGAACTCAGTCCTGTAGATCAGGCTAATGAATTCAATCAGCAATTAGACTTTCTAACTCAGCAGCTAGCCGAATTCAAGGAAATACTACAGGAAACAAGAATGGCTAACAGGAATATGGAAGTACAGTTAAAGCAAACAGAAAAGTAACTGTTAAAACAAATAATAGAAGAATGCCAAGCAGTTCAATTAAGAAGTGGGAAAACATTAAATACCTCACTTCAAAGCAGCAGGAAGCCAAGAAATGAACAAACAGCTACTCAAAATCCCTCTGAGGACAATCAGAGCCCAGAGAGGAATAATGCTGGCGTTGAACGCCCAGATCATGCTCATTCCTGGCGTTCAACGCCAGGAACAAGCATGAATTTGGCATTGAACGCCCAAAGGGAGCATAGTTCTGGCGTTCAGACGCCAATAACAGATAAGGAGTTGCCATCTAACGCCACTCCAGCTTCCACCCCTGGCATTCAAATACCAGTGGGAGATAAGACACATACAAGTGCTGATAACAACCCTTCTAAAAAGGCTTCCCAACCCACTCCTGTAGGTAATAAACCTGCAGCAACTAAGGTTGAGGAATACAAAGCCAAAATGCCTTATCCTCAAAAACTCCGCCAAGCGGAA
>NC_029776.3:32847160-32850616 GCF_000817695.3 Arachis duranensis | reverse complement strand
AAAGATGCCAAGAGACCAACCTAGTTTTAAACTGGGAAAAATGTCACTTTATGGTGACTGAAGGGATTGTCCTTGGGCATAAAATTTCAAACAAGGGAATAGAGGTGGATCAAGCTAAAGTTGAAGTAATTGAAAAATTACCACCACCTACCAATGTTAAGGCAATCAGAAGCTTTCTGGGACATGCAGGATTCTATAGGAGGTTTATGATGAGCGGATAATTTATACGCTTTTTGGCATTGTTTTTAGGTAGTTTTTAGTAAGTTTAAGCTACTTTCAGGGATGTTTTCATTAGTTTTATGTTAAATTCACATTTCTGGACTTTACTATGAGTTTGTGTGTTTTTCTATAATTTCAGGTAATTTCTGGCTGAAATTGAGGGACTTGAGCAAAACTCTGATAGGAGGCTGACAAAGGACTGCTGATGCTGTTGGAATCTGACCTCCCTGCACTCAAAATGGATTTTCTAGAAAGTAGACATCCAGAGCTTTCCAGCAATATATAATAGTCTATACTTTATTCGGGAATTGACGACGTAAAGTGGCGCTCAACGCCAAGTACATGCTGCTGTCTGGAGTTAAACGCCAGAAACACGTCACAACCCGGAGTTGAACGCCCAAAACACGTTATAACTTGGCGTTCAACTCCAAGAGAAGCCTCAGCTCATGGATAGATCAAGCTCAGCCCAAACATACACCAAGTGGGCCCCAAAAGTGAATTTATGCATCAATTACTTACTCATGTAAACCCTAGTAGCTAGTCTAGTATATATAGGACATTTAACTATTGTATTAGACATCTTTGATCACTTTAGATCTAAGGAACATCTGGGGGCGCATAGTCCTTAGGCCATGGGGGCTGGCCATTCGGCCATGCCTGAACCTCTCACTTATGTATTTTCAACGGTGGAGTTTCTGCACACCATAGATTAAGGGTGTGGAGCTCTGGTGTACCTCAAGTTTCAATAAAATTATTATTACTTTCTATTCAATTCTCTTTTATTCTTATTCCAAGATATACGTTGCACAATACTTTGATGAATGTGATGATCCGTGACACTCATCATCATTCTCACCTATGAACGCGCGTGACTGACAACCATTTCCGTTCTACCTTAGGCCGGGCGCATATCTCTTAGATTCCCCAACAGAATCTTCGTGGTATAAGCTAGATAGATGGCGGCATTCATGGGGATTCGGAAAGTCTAACCTTGTCTGTGGTATTCCGAGTAAGATTCCGGTATTGAATGACTGTGACGAGCTTCAAACTCCTGAAGGCTGGGCGTGATGACAAACGCAAAAGAACGCCTATCTGAAATTCCCACTATTGATTTACATAAGTATTTCTATCCCTTTTTATTTTATTTATCTTTTAAATTATCTAATCCAATTACATTTGACCCTATGAATCCACTTAACTGAGATTTACAAGGTGACCATAGCTTGCTTCATACCAACAATCTCTGTGGGATCGACCCTTACTCACGTAAGGTATTACTTGGATGACCCAGTACACTTGCTGGTAACGTTGAATGAAGTTGTGATCATAAATTCCAATAGAGCCAATTTTTAAATCTCATGCAAATACAAAGAGGATCACAATTTCGTCCACCAAGTTTTTGGCGCCGTTGCCGGGGATTGTTGAGTTTGAACAACTGACGGTTCATCTTGTTGCTCAGATTAGGTAATTTTCTTTTCAAAAATTTTCAAAAATCTTTTTCAAAATTTTCTTTTCTTTTTCGTTTTTCCAAAAATATTTTCGAAAAAAATTTAATAAAAATCCAAAAAAATCACAAAATCATAAAAATAAAAAAATATTTGGTGTTTCTTGTTTGAGTTTTGAGTCAATTTTTAAGTTTGGTGTCAATTGCATGCTTTAAAAATTTTTCTTACCCATTTTTCGAAAATTCATGCATTCATAGTGTTATTCATGATCTTCAAGATATTCTTGGTAAATCCTCTTGTTTGATCTTGATGATTTCTTGTTTTGTGTCTTTTGTTGTTTTTCATGTGCATTTTTGCATTCATATTTTCCAAGCATTAAAAATTTCTAAGTTTGGTGTCTTGCATGTTTTCTTTGCATAAAAAATTTTTCAAAATTATGTTCTTGATGTTCATCATGATCTTCAAAGTGTTCTTGGTGTTCATCTTGACATTCATAGTGTTCTTGCATGCACTATGTGTTTGATCCAAAATTTTCATATTTTGGGTCATTTTTATATTTTTCTCTCTCATCTTTAAAATTTCAAAAATAAAAAAATATCTTTTCCTTATTTCCCTCCAAATTTTTGAAATTTTGGGTTGAGTTGGTCAAAAAATTTTAAAATTAGTTGTTTCTCACAAGTCAAGTCAAATTTTCAATTTTAAAAAATCTTATCTTTTTAGAATCTTTTTCAAAAATCATATCTTTTCAATTTTATCTTTGTTTTTTCGAAAATTTTCAAAAATCTTTTTTAAATTATTTTCAAAATCTTTTTCTTATCTTTATATCATATTTTCAAAATTACACTAACAATTAATGTGATTGATTCAAAAAAAATTGAAGTTTGTTACTTTCTTGTTAAGAAAGGTTCAATCTTTAAGTTCTAGAATCTTATGTTGAAGTTTCTTATTAGTGAAGTAAGTAATTTTAAATTTAAAAATTAAATCTTTTTATCTTTTATCTTATCTTTTTCAAAATTTTATCTTTTTCAAAATTTGATTTCAAAATATCTTATCTAACTTCTTATCTTCTTATCTTTTTCAAAATTTGATTTCAAAATATCTTATCTAACCTCTTATCTTCTTATCTTTTCAAATTTGATTTTAATATCTTTTTCAACTAACTATTTGACTTTTTGTTTGTTTCTTATCTTTTTCAAAACCACCTAACTACTCTTTCCTCTCTAATTTTCGAAAATATCTCACCGCTTTTTCAAAAATTCTTTTTAATTAACTAATTGTTTCAAATTTTAATTTTAATTTTAATTCATCTTTAATTTTCAAAAATTACTAACCCTTTTTTTAAAATTATTTTCGAATTTTCTATCTCTTCTCTCTTATTCTATTTAATTATTTAATTACTAACACTTCTCTTCACCTCTCTTCACCTAAATATCCGAATCCACTCTTCTTCATTCTTCTCCCCTTTCTTTTTCTACTAACATAAAGGAATCTCTATACTGTGACATAGAGGATTCCTCTTCTTTTCTTGTTTTCTTCTTCTCTTTCATATGAGCAGGAACAAGGAAAAAGACACTCTTGTTGAAATTGATCCAGAACCTGAAAGGACTCTGAAAAGAAAATTAAGAGAAGCTAAGCTACAACAATCTAAAGGTAACCTTTCAGAAACATTAGAACAAGAGAAGGAGATGGCAGCCGAAAATAATAATAATGCAAGGAGAATGCTTGGTGACTTCACAAAGCCAACATCCAAATTTGATGGAAGAAGCATCTCCATTCCTGCCATTGGAGCCAA
>NC_029776.3:32846475-32846764 GCF_000817695.3 Arachis duranensis | reverse complement strand
TGGTCTATCTGAATTTTTGAAAATGTCATTGGACCATTCTGCAGGTGGATCTATTCACCTAAAGAAAACACCTGAAGAGGCTCAAGAACTCATTGACATGGTTGCAAATAACCAATTCATGTACACTTCTGAGAGGAATTCCATGAATAATGGGACGCCTCAGAGGAAGGGTTGCAAATAATCAATTATGGTCTATTTTGGATTTTTGACGGTTTAGAATTTCACAAATGAAATCTCGTTGAAGTATAGTCTCTAAACCAACAATAATCCTCTCATACAAAAATTTGTT
>NC_029776.3:32846019-32846262 GCF_000817695.3 Arachis duranensis | reverse complement strand
CAAGTTATGAGAATTAGAAGTCCTATCCTAGTTATCCTCCTCAATTGTGATGAGAATTGTTCATTGCTACCACTTAGTTAATCTCTAACCATGGAGGAAAGTCAAGTGGATGAATCAATTTGATTCCTCAAGTCCTAGCCAACTCCCAAGGGAAAGACTAGCTTTAGAGGCATTCAAATCAATTAGCAACTTCTAATTATCAATCAACAAAGGAATTAGATAACTCAAGAGTCACTAATTACT
>NC_029776.3:32836365-32845106 GCF_000817695.3 Arachis duranensis | reverse complement strand
ATGTAATTGAACTTTTGAACCCTCACCGGATGTGTATCCGCTCTATTCACTCAAGTGTTTAAGGGTTAATTCACTCAATTCTCTTCTATTCAAGCTTTCCAAAATTTGATTTTCTTCTAACAATCAACACTTATTCAATGCATGCATACATTTATCATGAGGTCTTTCATTTAGGTTGTAATGGGGTTAGGGTCAAGGTAGGATCATTTATGGTTAAGTGGACTAAGATTTGAATCTTTGATTAGCATAAACTTCCCCACCTAACTATATAATGACCTATACAAGTTCAAACTATTCTAACTACCCATTCTTCACTTTTTCTTTTCTTCTTACATATTCATGCATTCTATTCTTTAATTCATAACTCTTATACATTGATTCCTTTTTGTATTGAACTTCACTTTGGGGCATTTTGTCCCTTCTTTATTATTTTTATTCTTTTCTTTCTTTCTTTTCTTTTCTTTTTTCTTTTCTTTTCTATTCTTTTGTTTTTCTCATTTTCACCTTTTTTTTCTTTTTTTCTTTTTTCGACTATACACAAGAACATCAATGCATAAGGTCTTATACATTCAATCAATACATGAATATGTTCCCAATTCTAAAATATAAAGGTGTACTTCCCTTTTTATCCCATCCAATGTTCCCAAGCCTCACCAACTTTGAATAATAAACACTCTTACTAGCCTAGGCTAATCAAAGATCCAAATAAGGACTTTCATTGGTTTTCCGCCTTGAGCTTGTAATGTGCTAAAATGAGAATAAGTTGGTTAAGCATAGGCTCAAAATTGGCTAACAATGGAGAGTAAAAGGTTGGCTATTTGGGTAAGTGGGCTAATGAAATAATGGCCTCAATCATACAAGTGTACAGATACAAGAAATAAAAAAATTTTCTTTCAATCAATTGGGTTGGTGCCCTATAATTAAATTTCTTGGAAAATTTCAATATTTGACTAAGCATTGTTGTGATTGAAAAATTCAAAAATTTTCTTAGTTCACCCTTTCCTTTTCTACTTAAAACCAATTTCTTATGCAAAAAGGGTGACTAAGTGTTTGCAATTCAAAGTATGATTTCTAATCACAACCACAAACTAAAAAGAAAGATATGCAAAAATGTATAAGGAAAAAATCCAACTAAAAGTATGGAATCTATCATCTAAAACATCTAAAAATATCCATAAGCATCAAAATATCTAAAATCCAAAATAAGCAGTAAAAGTATCCAAAGTAAACTCAAAATGCATCAAAATATATACAAGAGATATGCAAAACTAAGAAAGTAGCCAAAATGTTCACCGGTTCCCTTCCCACACTTAAGATCAAGCATCGTCCTCAATGCTAAACTGGAGGATCAGTGGAAGGGACAATGGTAGGTGCTGAATCTGTCTGAGGCGGTGGGATCGGCTCCGCATGGGGCTGTGGTGGCTCTGTAGTGGCTGGGGCATCCTGCTGAGTCGGTGCCTTCGCATCCTCCTCCTGATGATCCGGCTCATCGGAGGCCGGAGAGTCGGGAAGCGGAGGTAACTCAGCACCCAGAGAAATAAGCGCCTGGTCTATCCAATCTAATCGGCATCTGACATGGAGTCTCTCTCGCTCCAAAATCTGGAATAGACGCTGGACCAATAGGTAAGTAGGCTTAGGGACTGAAGGTGGAGCTGTAGATGAAGATGGAGCTGTTGCTGTAGAAGAGGATGGGGCTGCTGTAGGGGCTGATGGTGAAGGTGTCCCCACGACTGCTCTAGCTCTAGAACGGCGTCTAGCTGGGGGCTTCTCGTGCACCCAACCACCCCAAGGAATAGTAACCTCCCTATCATCTGCATCAGGGGGTGGTGGTGTCACATCATCGTCCAGCCAGGGTACCTCAGCTAGGGACGCCATACTCGTGACCAAAGTAGGAAATGGAAGTAGGCCACGAATATGCGCCCGCCACATGCACTGTCGGATAAGTCGAGAAAAAGAGACATCCTTCCCCTCCATGACACACCCAATCAGCAAAAGCATCTCCATAGGGATCTCAGAGAAGTGAGTGGTAGGCAAGACATAGTGGGCAAAGATCATCTGCCAAGTCTTGGCCTCTCTCGTCAAGTGAGCAAATAGCATCCCCTTAGGCTTGGTATTGTTTGCATCCATAACCCATGTAGCATCCGGTAAACCAATGACGCTCCTAAGTGCCTCATAATCAAAAGTCATGCTGTGTATAGCCAACTCGGCCTGCTGATGGGCACACATGTCATCAGGAATGTGTTGACACTGTAATGCCTCTCCAATGGCAGTCTCAATAATCATGATCTCTCTACCCCTCACCTGAACCGAATCCAAAGTGGGACGGAAGAAGTTGCAGTAAAATTCCTTCACCCAAGAGATGTTAATATCCCCCAAATCTCTGTCAACAAAATCGAGACCCAACTCAAGGATCCGGCTAGTAATGGACCGTCTCACATCATTGGGTAGGAGCAATTTCTTCTCAGTGTTCAGCTTCGTTGTTCGATATTTGGAAAATCGAAGCTCACAGTAGAGATTGGGGAACTTGGTCGGATCCGTAGAAGGTAACTGCTGATTTTCTTTTTCTTCGTCATTCAGAGGATTCTTAGCATAGTTCTTATAAATGGAGGGAATAGAGGGTGTAGAGTGTTTCCTTTTCTTGGAGGCAGTGGCTATAGCTTTTCCTTTATCCGACATCATGAAAAATATGATAGAATATAAGCAATAAAACACTTAGCATGTAACAAAGAAGGCATGTTCAGGATACATTTGGCGAAGAACAATCATGATGTTGAAATGAATATGCAAAGAATTGGTAACAAGTAAACATAAGTGAACAAGTAAACCAAGAATGCAAGCTTCATTAAAGTCAACAACTCTAACTCATTAAGCATAAAATCATCATACTTTAGAAATAATGGTTAAAGAGGGTTAAAGGTGAATAAATGTCAAATGGTTAAAGAAATTAGTAAGTTAGAAAAGTGGATTAGTTGGCATGATGATATTTTTGCTCAAAGACAAGAGAAGTTGCGGTTCATATTCACAATGATTGATGCAAATCCGGGAAGTTTAAAAGGAAGCGGAAATTGGCCCAAAATTGAAATAAAGACCAAAATGAAACTAATTCTCTTGAAAATTGGACAGCATTCCGGCTTAAAATTGGACGTTCCCGGATAGCAAGATAGCATAAACAGTAGGATTATAACATCAATAGAGTAGAATGGCAATGAGATAGCATATAGGCAACACAGATTGCATACAGAACAGCTCAAAATCGACATTTATCAGACAAATCAACAAACAGAAAATAAACACAAACGGAGCACTTATCAGGCCTAGAATCCTCTATCCAGCCCTAGCTACCTAACCGCAATTATTTCTAACTAATCCTAACATGCAACATTTGAACTCAAACTAACTAACAGACAATTACAGTAACTACAGAAATGAACCATTAAAAAGAAAAAACAGAAAAAAAAACAGAAATGGAGCAGGAACCTGGGAGCGGAGGGGAACTAAGAATGGAAAGGAAATTGGGGGAGGAGCAGCAAAATCAGAAGTTGCGCCGCCGTGAATGGTGGCGGTTATGGCAGAAGAGCGGCGACGGTGGTTGCAACGGGAGAACGAGAGACTGAGTGAAGGAGGTTGACAGGAAAATGTGAAAAAAGGAAAGAGAGGGAGGTGCCACCGAGTGCTTTGTCGCCGGCAGTAATGATGGAATGACGGCGGAGAAGGTGGCTGTGGCGGTTGGGCATTTGACCGAAGGGAGGAGGAGAGAGTGAGTGGAGGAGAGAGGGAGGACGAGGATGAGTGGGGTGATGGTGAGAGAAGGGGCGGCCGTGTGGTGGTGGCCGGCGCTGCTGTCGCGGTGGTTATGGAGAAGAAGAAGAAGAATGGAGGTTGGGAGGGAGACGAGAGAAGGTGCGCGACTGCGCAGTGCACTTCGCGCATTAGGGTTATCCTATTTTTGAATCGACGCGGGCGCGCACCTTGCGCGTCCGCGTATGTTGAGGAAAATGGAGATCCACGCGTGAGCGTGCAGTGCGCTCTAGCGTGGGTTGGTAATTTATGCGAGGGCGCGTGCGCGTACAAGGCGAGCACGCGTACATGGGGTTGGGCCTGAGGCTTAGAGTGGGCTTGACGCGTGCCCAACTCTCGGGGCAAAGGCCTAGAGTGGCGGCAGCATGTAAGGGCGCGCACGCGGCAAGTGCGCGTCCGCGTACGTTGGTAATCTGTGATAAAGCGCGCTAGCGCGATGCGTGCGCTCGCGTCTGTTCCATTCTGGGCATATGGGCGCGCATGCGGCAAGTGCGCGTCCGCGTAAATCGAGTTGGGACAGGGGCTTAAAGCTGGCCCAGAGCCGGCTCGACTCTCTGGTCAATGGCCTGGAGGTTGTACTACTAGACCTGCGCGTACGCGGCAGGTGCGCGTCCGCGCGAAATGAGTTGGGCTGGGGGCTTGAAGTTGGCCCAGATCCAGCACAACTCTCTGGGGCTTGGCTCAAAATTTTGCAGCAGCAGATCGACGCGGGCGCGGCAAGTGCGCGTCCGCGTACATGTGCTTGTTCTCATAATCGGCGCGCACGCACGTAGTGCGCGTCAGCGTGGGTCATGTTAGGCTCAGGGCATAATGTTTGCCCAAGAGAGGCCCAACTCTCGGGTACGTGGGTGAAGATGCACCCGCACAGGGACGCGTGCGCGTACATTGTGCGCGCGTCCACCCCCCCTTTTTTTTGAAAAATTATGCTGGGTGCTCCCCATACTGTTCACAACTCTTTATTCAATCAACCATCATACAATTCACAAAAATGCAATTTGATATTATTCATCTACTACTAAACACAACATACATGTGACTAAGCTAACAATTAAGTTGTACAAACAAATTTATGTGAAACATCTACCTACAATGGTAACTCAAATCACTTATTAAGCAAAAATAAAAGAAAGTGGAAAGAGTTTACCATGGTGGGGTGTCTCCCACCTAGCACTTTTAGTTTAAGTCCTTAAGTTGGACATCTTGAGGTGCTTATTGTCATGGTGGCTTATGTTTGTACTCATCCTTGAATCTCCAAGGATCCATGCTCCTCAATTGGTTGACAGAATTTCCAACCATTTTCATTAAGCTTGGGTAAAGTTCTATCCAAGATATGAGTCCCCATAGTTGGTCTTCACATAGCAAACCGGGATCCCATATCTTATCTTCACACCCGTCTTCAATTTGATCTTCATACTTTTTCTTTCCGGGTGGTTGGCATATAGAATTCTCTTTAGCATACCAAGCCTTCCTTCGATACCCTTGTACAGTGGCATTCTTCCAATCATCGTTCCTATACCTTGAAGCCTTTACCTTAATGAGCCTAATTCCTAACTTGCAACCACCACACAACGCTCTTATACTTTTAATTCATTGATCTTCATACTTTTTCTTTCCGGGTGGTTGGCATATAGATTTCTCTTTAGCGTACCAAGCCTTCCTTCGATACCCTTGTACAGTGGCATTCTTCCAATCATCGTTCCTATACTTGAATGTTGTGTTGGATGGTGACTTGGGAAGGGAGACTTCCCCACACTTAGACAATGCAAGGTCCACTTCCTTGTGCTCTTCTTTGTGTATTTCCACCTCTTTGTGAGCTTCCTTGATTTCAACCTTTCCCT
Source organism: Arachis duranensis (assembly GCF_000817695.3). Lineage (NCBI taxonomy): Eukaryota > Viridiplantae > Streptophyta > Magnoliopsida > Fabales > Fabaceae > Arachis > Arachis duranensis. The sequence continues at coordinate 32,839,470 of NC_029776.3, read as the reverse complement.
TTTTATCACATGGCTTGGTGTTGTCTTCAAGAACTTCATCTTGCCCAATGGGAGGTGATTCGATTTTGGATAAGAATTCATTGATGAATAAATCCATCTCTTGATCAACCTCTTCATATTCTTCAATTTCGATATACACCATGCCATTTTCGTTTTCCTTGGGAGGTTGTGCACACTCTTTTATAGTTTCAACTTCATGTCCAATGAGAGAGGATTCCATTGTAGAAAGAAATTCATCCATGATTGAATCCATTTCTTGATAAGCCTTTTCCAAGTCTTCAACGATGATATGCTTTGGAGGTTGCGCACCCTCCTTAACATCAATATCAAGCTTCTTGAAAAAGTTCTCCATGATGCTACACTCCCATGGACTTTCAACGTCTCCTAAATCTTCAACCACTTCTTCCTTTTCTTCAATGATCATAGGCTCCTCCAATTGTTCCAACACAAAATTTGACTCCTCCTTCTTCACCGGATTTTCCAATTTCTCCTTCATGCTTTGCTCTTCTCTTGACATCTCACATGTGGTCACGGAATTGCCTTGAGTCTTCAAACTTTGGTGGGCTAAAGTATGCACCACCTTGGTCAAATTGGTCACAAACTCAAGCGTATCCCGCTTCATGGCTTCTTGTCCTTGAAGTAACAAAGTGAGAGAATCGTCTATTGGGGCTTGGGGTGAGTAGGAAGGTTCATTGTGGAGAGAGAATTCATGGTAGGAAGGTGGTTCTACTTGATGAAATTGTGGAGGTGGTGTGCATTGAGGTGGTTCTTGGGAGTAATCTTGATAGGGTTGTGGTAGTTCTAAGGGTTCTTGCTCAAAATGGTCATAAAAATATGGTATGGATGATTGGTCATATGATGGATATGGATCATGGGAAGGTGCTTGATGTGGAGAGGCTTGTGAGTATGGATGAGGTTTATGTTGAGGATATGGTTCATAGGCATATGGTGGTGGTTCTTGAAAGTCACAAGGTGATTCACCATAGCCATTGGAGTGGTATGCATCATAGAATGGCTCTTCTTGGTAGTGTATTGGTAGAGGTTGTTGCCATGAAAATTGATCATATGCATATGGCTCTTCCCACCTTTGATTGTCCCATCCTTGATACACGTCCTCATTGAGGCTCTCATCACCTACAACATAATTATAATCATACTCATAGCGAAAGTGAGAATTCATGATAGCAAGAGAAGGCAAAAAAACAAAAAAGTAACAAATAAAGAGAACAAACTAAAAACTAACAAAGAAGCAAAAAGCAAACATATTCACAATATTCACATATATACAATAACCAATAACAAGTTATGAGAATTAGAAGTCCTATCCTAGTTATCCTCCTCAATTGTGATGAGAATTGTTCATTGCTACCACTTAGTTAACCTCTAACCATGGAGGGAAGTCAAGTGGATGAATCAATTTGATTCCTCAAGTCCTAATCAACTCCTAAGGGAAAGACTAGCTTTAGAGGCATTCAAATCAATTAGCAACTTCTAATTATCAATCAACAAGGGAATTAGATAACTCAAGAGTCACTAATTACTCTATCTAGGCCAAGAGGAACAAAACCTACACTAAAATCCAACCAAGCATTTCATCAAACACTTGGAAGGCACAAAAGAAAAGCATAGTAAATTGATAACAAGAATAGAATCTAACAATAATTATTGCAAAGAATTAACAACAACAATCAAGGAAATCACAATTATCATGAATTACCTCAAATTGCATTATTGAAAGAAACAAAGGAACAACAATCTATCCAAAAGAAAATGAAGGATTACAATTATTAAAGCACATAACTAGAAAGAGGAAGAGGAGAAGATTAAGAATTGGTAAATGAAAAGTGAATCAAAGCATGAATTAAACCTAGATCTAAGAAGAGAGATTAACCTAAACCTAATCCTAATTCTAGAGAGAAATGAGAGCTTCTCTCTCTAAAACTAACTTCTAAACTAATCCTAATTATGCTATATGCTTCCCTAGATTCAACAACATGCCTTCCCCTCAATCCTTGATCCTTTTATTCCTTTCTCCTAGCAATTGGCGCCAAAAATGGGTTCAGAAACCCTCTCAAATCGCCAGGCACGTGTTGCTTTAATGAAGTCATGTGCGGTCATCGACGCGTGTGCGCACGGTACGCGTGCGCGTCCCTGGTCGATTCTGCAATGTGCGCGCGAGCGCCTTGTGCGCGTGCACGTGCTTGGCCGAGATCAATTCTTTTGCCTTTTTGTGTTTCTCTCCATTTGCATGCTTCCTTCCTTGCTCCTTTGATCCATGCCTAGCCTATTTCAATCCTGGAATTACTAGCAAACACATCAAGGCATCTTATGGAATCAAGGAGAAATTAGAATTCATGAAAATAAGGCTTAAAAAGCATGTTTTTACATTTAAGCACAAATATGGGAGAGATAACAAAACCATGCTAATTCATAGGCTAAATGTGACAAAAGGTTATCAAAACACTCTAAATTCAATACAAGATAAACCTTAAAAATGGGGTTTATCAGCCAGCTGAGTAAGAAAGTCATTGAAACTCCCCCCAGTATTCTCCCAAGCAATACAGAAGAGAATCCAAAAGGAGAGTGCAAGGCCATTGATGTAATCAATATGGCCGAATGCATAAGGGAGGAGGAGGACAAAAATCCTAGTGAGAAAGACCTCCTGGGACGTCCCTCAAGCAAGAAGGAGTTTCCTATTAAGGATCCACAGGAATCTGAGGCTCATATAGAGACCATAGAGTTTCCATTAAATCTCCTTCTGCCATTCATGAGCTCTGAAGACTATTCTTCCTCTGAAGAGGATGAAGATGTGACTGGAGAGCAAGTTGCTCAATATTTAGGAGCTATCATGAAGCTGAATGCCAAGTTGTTTGGTAATGAGACTTGGGAAAGTGAACCTCCCTTGCTCATTGTGAACTGGATACCTGGATTCAGCAAATTTTACCTCAAAAGAAACAAGATCCTGGCAAGTTTTTGATACCTTGTACCATAGGCTCCATGACCTTTGCAAAAGCTCTGTGTGATCTGGGGTCAGGGATAAATCTTATGCCACTCTCTGTAATGGAGAAGCTGGGGATCATTGAGGTACAACCTGCCTTGTTCTCA
>NC_029776.3:32835221-32836278 GCF_000817695.3 Arachis duranensis | reverse complement strand
TTAGTAAAGGTTGAAGGCCTTTACATCCCTGCTGATTTCATAATCTTAGGCACTAGGAAGGAAGAGGATGATTGCATCATCCTTGGAAGACCTTTCCTAGCCACAGCAGGAGCTGTGATAGATGTCAACAGAGGTGAATTAGTCCTTCAATTGAATGGGGACTACCTTGTGTTTAAGGCACATGGTCATCCCTTTGTGACAAAAGAGAGTAAGCATGAAGAGCTTCTCTCAATTCAGAGTCAAGAAGAGCCCCACAGTCTAACTCTAAGTTTGGTGTTGGGAGGCCATAACCAAACTCTAAGTTTGGTGTCAAGATCCCATATCCTAACTCTAAGTTTGGTGTTGGGACTATACAACATTGACCTGATCACCTTTGTGGCTCCATGAGAGCCACTGTCAAGCTATTGACACTAAAGAAGCGCTTGTTGGGAGGCAACCCAATTTTATTTATCTAATTTTTATTTTATTTTATTGTTATTTTGTGTTTTATTAGGTACATGATCATGTGGAGTCACAAAAAAAATAGAAAAATTAAAAACAGAATCAAAAACAACAGAAGAAAAATCACACCTTGGAGGAAGCACAGGCTGGCGTTCAACGCCAGTAAGGAGCATCTGGCTGGCGTTCAACACCAGAACAGAGCATGAATCTGGCGTTCGGCATTCAACGCCAGAACAGAGCATGAATCTGGCGCTGAACGCCAGAAACAAACAACATTCTGGTGCTGAGCGCCAGGAATGTGCCTAGAGGAAAAGCTGGCGCTGAACGCCAGTAACAAGCATGAAACTGGCGTTCAACGCCAGAAACATGTTACATGTGGGCGTTGAACGCCCAGAATGTGCACCACTCGGCGTTTAAACGCCAGAATGGTGTGCAAAGGCATTTTACATGCCTATTTGGTGAAGGGATGGAATTTCTTGACACCTCAGGATCTGTGGACCCCACAGGATCACCTCAGGATTTGTGGACCCCACAGGATCCCCACCTACTATATTCTCACCTTACCTCCTAATCCTATTTTACTCCTCCCCATGTCACACTTCCCAAAAACCCTTCA
>NC_029776.3:32833669-32835006 GCF_000817695.3 Arachis duranensis | reverse complement strand
GAGTCATGGGAGATGGAAAGATTCATCTCCAAGAGCCATCAAGACCACTTCTATGATGTTGTGGAAAAGAAGAAGGTGATCCCTGAGGTCCCTTTCAAGCTCAAGAAAAATGAGTATCCGGAGATCCGACATGAAATCCGAAGAAGAGGTTGGGAAGTCCTAACCAACCCCATGAAACAAGTCAGAATCTTAATGGTTCAAGAGTTCTATGCCAATGCATGGATAACTAGGAACCATGATCAAAGTATGAACCCGAGTTCAAAGAATTATCTCACAATGGTTCGGGGGAAATGCTTAGATTTTAGTCCGGAAAATGTGAGGTTGGCATTTCACTTGCCCATGATGCAAGAAGATGTACGCCCCTATACTAGAAGGGTCAACTTTAATCAAAGGTTGGACCAAGTCCTTATGGACATATATGTGGAAGGAGCTCAATGGAAGAGAGACTCCAAAGGCAAGCCAGTCCAACTAAGAAGACTGGACCTCAAGCCTGTGGCTAGAGGATGGTTGGAGTTCATTCAGCGCTCCATCATTCCCACTAGCAACCGATCTGAAGTTACTGTGGATCGGGCCATCATGATCCATAGCATCATGATTGGAGAGGAAGTAGAAGTTCATGAGGTCATCTCTAATGAATTCTACAAAATAGCCGAAAAGCCCTCCACCATGGCAAGGCTAGCTTTTCCTCACCTTGTTTGCCATCTATGTTACTCAACTGGAGTTATCATAGAAGGAGACATCCCCATTGAAGAGGATAAGCCCATCACCAAGAAGAGGATGGAGCAAGCAAGAGAGACCCCCCACGGGTCTCAAGAGATGCATGAGAAAGCTCATCATCAAGAAATCCCTGAGATGCCTCAAGGGATGCACTTTTCTCCCAACAACTATTAGGAACAACTCAACACTTCCTTAGAAGATTTGAGCCACAACGTGGAATAATTAAGGGTGGAACATCATGAGCACTCCATCATTCTCCATGAAATAAGAGAAGATCAAAGAGCAATAAGGGAGGAGCAACAAAGGCAAGGAAGGGACATAGAAGAGCTTAAGGACATGGTTGGTCCTTTAAGAAGAAGACGCCACTAAAGGTGGATTCATTCCTTGTTCTTATTTCTTTCTGTTTTTCGGTTTCTATGTTATGTTTATCTATATTTTGTGTCTCTACTTCATGATCATTAGTATGTAGTAACTATGTCTTAAAGCTATGAATAAATTCTATAAATCCTTCACCTTTCTTAAATGAAAAATGTTTTACTTCAAAAGAACAAGAAGTACATGAATTTCAAATCTATCCTTGAATTTAATTTTATTATATTGATGTGGTGACAATACTTTTT
>NC_029776.3:32831782-32833389 GCF_000817695.3 Arachis duranensis | reverse complement strand
TAGCCCTTAAAACCAAAAGGCAAGGGTAAAAAGGATCCAAGGCTTTGAGCATCAATAGATAGGAGGGCCCAAGGAAATAAAATCTAGGCCTAAGCGGCTAAATCAAGCTGTCCCTAACCATGTACTTGTGTCATGAAAGTCCAAGTGAAAAGCTTGAGACTGAGTGGTTAAAGTCGTGATACAAAGTAAAAGAGTGTGCTTAAGAGCTCTGGACACCTCTAACTGGGGACTCTAGCAAAGCTGAGTCACAATCTGAAAAGGTTTACCCAGTCATGTGTCTGTGGCATTTATGTATCCGGTGGTAATACTGGAAAACAAAGTGCTTAGAGCCACGGCCAAGACTCATAAGTAGCTGTGTTCAAAAATCAACATACTTAACTAGGAAAGTCAATAACACTATCCGAAATTCTAAGTTCCTAGAGAAGCCAATCATTCTAAACTTCAAAAAAAAAAAAAATGAGATGCCAAAATTGTTCAGAAGCAAAAAGCTACAAGTCCCGCTCATCTAGATGCCAAAACTGTTCAGAAGCAAAAAGCTACAAGTCCCGCTCATCTAATTATAATTAATATTCATTGATATTCTGGAATTTATAGTATATTCTCTTCTTTTTATCCTAATTGATTTTCAGTTGCTTGGGGACAAGCAACAAGTTAAGTTTGGTGTTGTGATGAGCGGATAATTTATACGCTTTTGGCATTGTTTTTAGGTATTTTTTAGTAAGTTTAAGCTACTTTCAGGGATGTTTTCATTAGTTTTTATGTTAAATTCACATTTCTGGACTTTACTATTAGTTTGTGTGTTTTTCTGTGATTTCAGGTAATTTCTGGCTGAAATTGAGGGACTTGAGCAAAACTCTGATAGGAGGCTGACAAAGGACTGCTGATGCTGTTGGAATCTGACCTTCCTGCACTCAAAATGGATTTTCTGGAGCCACAGAACTCCAAATGGCGCGCTCTCAATAGCGTTGGAAAGTAGATATCCAGAGCTTTCCAGCAATATATAATAGTCTATACTTTATTTGGAAATTGACGACGTAACTTGAACGCCAATTACATGCTGCTATCTGGAGTTAAATGCCAGAAACACGTCATGATGTGGAGTTGAACGCCCAAAACACGTTATAACTTGGCGTTCAACTCCAATAAAAGGCTCAGCTCGTGGATAGATCAAGCTCAGCCCAAGCATACACCAAGTGGGCCCTGGAAGTGGATTTATGCATCAATTACTTACTCATGTAAACCCTAGTAGCTAGTCTAGTATATATAGGACATTTAACTATTGTATTAGACATCTTTGATCACTTTAGATCTAAGGAACATCTGGGGGCGCATAGTCCTTAGGCCATGGGGACTGGCCATTCGGCCATGCCTGAACCTCTCACTTATGTATTTTCAACGGTGGAGTTTCTGCACACCATAGATTAAGGGTGTGGAGCTCTGGTGTACCTCAAGTTTCAATACAATTATTATTACTTTCTATTCAATTCTCTTTTATTCTTATTCCAAGATATACGTTGCACAATACTTTGATGAATGTGATGATCCGTGACACTCATCATCATTCTCACCTATGAACGCGCGTGACTGACAACCACTTCCGTTCTACT
>NC_029776.3:32831579-32831751 GCF_000817695.3 Arachis duranensis | reverse complement strand
GACCATTTTCACTGAGAGGATGGGATGTAGCCATCAACCAAGGGTGATGCCTCCAGATGATTAGCCGTGCAGTGACAGCGCATAGGACCATTTTCCTGAGAGGATTAAAAGTAGCCATTGATGATGGTGATGCCCTACATACAACTTGCCATGGAAAGGAGTAAGAAGGATA
>NC_029776.3:32827301-32831366 GCF_000817695.3 Arachis duranensis | reverse complement strand
CAAGGTGACCATAGCTTGCTTCATACCAACAATCTCTGTGGGATCGACCCTTACTCACGTAAGGTATTACTTGGATGACCCAGTACACTTGCTGGTAAAGTTGAATGAAGTTGTGATCATAAATTCCAATGGAGCCAATTTTTAAATCTCATGCAAATACAAAGAGGATCACAATTTCGTCCACCAGTTTATAAAGGATTTTTCAAAAATCGCCAAACCTCTGAGCAACCTGCTAGTTGCTGACACGCCATTTGTCTTTGATAAGGAGTGTCTGCAGGCATTTGAGACTCTGAAAGCTAAATTGGTCACAGCACCAATCATCTCTGCACCAGACTGGACATTACCATTTGAACTAATGTGTGATGCCAGTGACCATGCCATTGGTGCAGTGTTGGGACAAAGGCATGACAAGCTTCTGCACGTTATTTACTATACCAGTCGTGTTCTAAATGATGCACAGAAGAACTACACAACCACAAAGAAAGAGTTACTTGCAGTGGTTTACGCCATTGACAAGTTTAGATCCTATTTAGTAGGATCAAAAGTGATTGTGTACACTGACCATGCTGCTCTTAGGTATCTACTCACAAAGCAGGATTCTAAACCCAGACTCATAAGATGGGTGTTGCTTCTGCAAGAGTTTGATATAGAAATAAGAGGCAGAAAAGGGACAGAGAATCAGGTAGCAGACCACCTGTCCCGAATAGAACCTGTAGAAGGGGCGTCCCTCCCTCTTACTGAAATCTCTAAAAACTTTCCAGATGAGCAACTCTTTGCCATTGAGGAAGTGCCATGGTTTGCAGACATTGCAGACATTGTTAATAGACAAAGAGTTAAACTTTATCTTGAAAGCAATTTTGAGCAAGAATGCTCAAAACTGAGACTTGATTAGAGCTCAGTAATAGTCCAGCTAAAGATAATAAAGAAGCGCTTGCTGGGAGGCAACCCAGCCATTTACAAAATTTAATTTCATTTGTTTTTGTTAATTTTTGCAGGTATGTGTCAAAGTTTGTTAATTAATTGATTTTTACAGGTATATGTCAAAGTATCTTCAAGGTAAAATAGCAATTGCTTGAATTCACAAAGTTACCAGGGAATTTGGAAGCTCACTGGCGTGAAAAAGCCAGTAAGAAACGTTTTGGGCGTTGAACGCCCAAAAGAAGCATCCACTGGGTGTTCAACGCCAGTAAGGATAGCCATCTGGGCGTTGAACGCCAGAAAGGAGCATCTTCTGGGCGTTAAACGCCAGAAAGAAGTTCCTTCTGGGCGGTTAACGCCAGAATTACAGCATCCTGGGCGTTTATAAAAACGCCCAGTGACAAAGGACTTCCTGGCGTTCAACGCCAAAAAGAAGCAACAGCTGGGTGTTGAACGCCCAGGAGAAGCAGCAATTGGGCGTTAAACGCCCAAAACATGCAGCATTTGGGCGTTTAACGCTCTAATCTGTGGCAAACAGACAGGCAGAGAATAGCTGGAACCGCCTTCTATGACTATCGAACTCTGGTCAGAGGGAAGATTGTTCACCTCTATCTTGACAAAATAAGAGAGATCTTCAAGCTGCTTCAACTGCAAGATGACCTAGACTCCTTTAATAGGAGAATGACGAGAACAAATAAGGATGTGACTTGAAGGAACTGAAGCGTCAGAAATTATATCTTGAAGGACCAAGCACCCCACAGACTAGAGGAACATCCACTTAGAAGTTATATATTAGTAGTAGTAATTAGTATCTCTACTTTGATTTTAATTCCAATTAAGTTATAATTTATTTTTCTCATCATCATCAAACATGAATAAAATAGTAGATTTTTAGAATAAAGAGGCAATATTTTTTTTGAGTTCTTAATAAGAAAAATTCTAACTATTTATATGTGGTGGCAATACTTTTTGTCTTCTGAATGAATGCTTGAACAGTGCATATTTTTGATCTTGTTGTTTATGAATGTTAAAATTGTTGGCTCTTGAAAGAATGATGAAAAAGAGAAATGTTATTGATGATCTAAAAAATCAAAAGAAATTGATTCTTGAAGCAAGAAAAAGCAGTGAAAAAAAATTTTTGAAAAAAAAAAGAGAGAAAGAAAAAGTAAGCAAAAAAAGCCAATAGCCCTTAAAACCAAAAGGCAAGGGTAAAAAGGATCCAAGGCTTTGAGCATTAATGGATAGGAGGGCCCAAGGAAATAAATCCAGGCCTAAGCGGCTAAATCAAGCTGTCCCTAACCATGTGCTTGTGGCATGCAGGTTCCAAGTGAAAAGCTTGAGACTGAGTGGTTAAAGTCGTGATCCAAAGCAAAAAGAGTGTGCTTAAGAACTCTGGACACCTCTAATTGGGGACTTTAGCAAAGCTAAGTCACAATCTGAAACGGTTCACCCAGTTATGTGTCTGTGGCATTTATGTATCCGGTGGTAATACTGGAAAACAAAATGCTTAGGGCCACGGCCAAGACTTAATAAGTAGCTGTGTTCAAGAATCAACATACTAAACTAGGAGAGTCAATAATACTATCTGAATTCTGAGTTCCTATGGATGCCAACCATTCTGAATTTCAAAGGATAGAGTGAGATGCCAAAATTGTTCAGAAGTAAAAAGCTACAAGTCCCGCTCATCTAATAAGAATCTGAGCTTTACTTAAAACTCTGAGATATTATTGCTTCTTAATTTCTTTTCATCCTATTTTATTTATCTAGTTGCTTGAGGACAAGCAACAGTTTAAGTTTGGTGTTGTGATGAGCGGATATTTTATACGCTTTTTGGGTGTAATTTCATGTAGATTTTAGTATGTTTTAATTAGTTTTTAATAGAATTTTATTAGTTTTTAAGCAAATATCATATTTCTGGACTTTACTATGAGTTTGTGTATTTTTCTGTGATTTCAGATAATTTCTGGCTGAAATTGAGGGAGCTGAGCAAAAATCTGGTTTAGGCTGAAAAAGGACTGCTGATGCTGTTGGATTCTGACCTCCCTGCACTTGAAATGGATTTTCTAGAGCTACAGAAGTCCAATTGGCATGTTCTCAACGGCGTTGGAAAGTAGACATTTAGGGCTTTCCATCAATATATAATAGTCCATACTTTGCGTGATGATAGACGACGTAAACTTGCGTTCAACGCCAATATCATGCTGCTGTCTGGCGTCCAGCGCCAGAAACAGGTTACAAGTTAGAGTTCAACGCTCAAAACACGTCACAACCTGGCGTTCAACACCAAAAACAGCCCAAGCATGTGAGAAGCTTTAGTCTCAGCCCCAGTACACACCAAGTGGGCCCCAGAAGTGGATTTATGCACCAATTATCTTAGTTCACTTAATTTCTGTGAACCTAGGTTACTAGTTTACTATTTAAACAACTTTTAGAGGATTACCTTGTACCTCATGACATTTTCAGATCTGAATTTTGTACACTTTGATGGCATGAGTCTCTAAACTCCATTGTTGGGGTGAGGAGCTCTGCAGCGTCTCGATGAATTAATGCAAGTGTTTCTATTCCTCCATTCAAACGTGTGTATTCCTATCTAAGATGTTCATTCGCGCTTAATTATGAAGAAGGTGATGATCCGTGACACTCATCACCTTCCTCAACCCATGATAATGTGCCTGACAAACACCTCCGTTCTATATAAGATTGAATGAGCTTCTCTTAGATTCCTTAATCAGAATCTTCGTGGTATAAGCTAGAATTGATGGCGGCCACTCTTGAGGATCCGGAAAGTCTAAACCTTGTCTATGGTATTCTGAGTAGGATTCAAGGATTCAATGGCTGTGACGAGCTTCAAACTCGCGATTGCTGGGCGTGATGACAAACGCAAAAGGATCAATGGATACTATTCCAACATGATCGAGAACCAACAGCTGATTAGCCGTGCTGTGACAGAGCATCTAGACCGTTTTCACTGAGAGGATGGGAGGTAGCCACTGACAATGGTGACACCCTACATACAGCTTGCCATGGAGGGAACTTTGCACTTTGCTATGAATGGAATATTACATTACAGAAATTCAGAAGACAAAGCATCTCCAAAACTCCAACATATTCTCCATTATTAAAGTAACAATTATTTATTTCACGCTC
>NC_029776.3:32813062-32827157 GCF_000817695.3 Arachis duranensis | reverse complement strand
CACGTAAGGTATTACTTGGACGACCCAGTGCACTTGCTGGTTAGTTGTGCGGAATTGTCAAGAATTGTGATTTTCAATTTCATGCACCAATTATTAATTTGTGAGGGAGGAACAAATTATGGGTGAGTATGATGACAATGACTCCTCAAACACGGTGGTTCCACCCTTTTAAATTTTAGAATTAGCTTATTTTTATGAATTTGTTAACAAGTGATTTTTTTGGCATTTGAAAGGAGCATAAGTGTAAGTGTAGTAGTAGTCATGGGACAATTTTGCCGGTGCAGCAGAGATTTGGTCCCATAAAGAAGTTGTAGAAGTTGCTGGTGTAAGCATCCCACTTTTCTTATCATGCTTAAGTATTCTTTTTAAGTTGTCTCTTCTTTAGAATACTTTTTCTCTTTTATGATTTTGTAAAAATCAATGCTATTTAAGCGAACTTGAATATGATGAACTTCATTTCCGACGTAGACATTGATCTTTAATCCAAAACTGTGATTGTTTGTATTATTATGTGTACAAGTTTATTCACTAGTGCATTTAATTTAAAGTGGTTTGAGGCTAACAAAACATAATCTATTAGTGTTGATGTTGTTGGTGTGCTAACATTGGCAAATGCTTGCAAAAATCATAGTCTCCCAAGGATGAATTATGCCTTTAATGGAAATTTTAAGCATAACCAAATTCTAATGTTTCTTTCTACTCTAAAACCCAAGCCAAGGTGAGTTCTAAAAATTATAAAAATCTGGGTTAGATGATTAGATGTTCGATATATTTGGTGCATCAGGACTTGATTGATTTTTGTATGTCTTTGACCCTTTTAAAATTTGGTGTTAGGTTGAAGAGCTTATAAAGGATTACGATTTATGAAAATGTATGCACCCTCAAAATTCAATTTCCAATATCCTTTGAACTTAGCAATTCACTAATAGAGAGGCTCCTACTACTAATAGGTTTGGGCTGTGTTACAAAATGAGAGATAAGTAAAGGTCAAGTAGGAGTTGTTTTAGCTGACTGATAGATTGTTAGACCCTATTACTCACTGCCTATAAATAGCTAGGTTATAGTTAGTTTAGGGGGGATTATTCCATTATGAATTCTGTTAGAAATTGGAGAGAATCTCTCTCTCTCTCTCTCTGAGTTGGTAGTTCCAACTGTGTAAAATCTTCTAGAGAGAGCTAATTGGCCATCCCTGTGTATCAATAAAGCTTGATCATTCTGCTATTTCTAGTACTATCAACTGGTATCTGAGCTTGAGGATCCCATTGCTGAATGGTGCAATCGAGATCAAGGAAAATGGAGACACGATTTGACACAATCGAGTCGCACATTGAGGAGATGTTTCGATTGATGCAGGAGACGCTGTAGTGCTTCAATTCCCGAATGGATTCATTCAAAAATTGCATGCCTAATCAAAACGAACGTGGTTCACCGGGATCACACCTGGCCACAGGTTCGTCGACCGGAAGCCGTGGTGCACTGGAGCAATGGCGAAAGATGGAACTTCCAATCTTCTGTGGAGATGATGCGGTGGTTTGGGTTGAACGCATGGAGCAATTCTTCTTGTTGCGTGTAGTGCCAGAAGAGGAATGGCTCATGGTCGCCACCTTTGCAATAGAAAGAAGGGCACTCACGTGGTGGGAGGCGACGGTGCCAGTACTGCAGTGGCAGTTCCTCAGTGCAGCGCTGCTACGACATTTTCAACCGGAATAGCTGTAGAGCCCATATCAAGCGCTGCTGAAGCTAAAACAAATGAACTTGGTACGGGACTACGTTGACCAGTTCGTGCTTCCCGCGCGTCCCCTCCGTGGAATTGCACCAAAATTGATGATGGACCTCTTCCTNNNTGTTCCCATACCAATTAGTGGATGAGCTAATGGAACTGGCACCAAAGGTAGAAAACCGTAATGCTGCCTTGTGCGGGGTATCGGAACGTAGTAAGCCACTTGCTCCCAACTTTGTCACTACCAATTCAACCTCCCCCAAAGTGGTGCACGCCGCTACAGCATCCAACTTAGTGGCAAGCAACGGTGCGGAGTTGATGACAGATCCTTTGCGACGGCACGGATTGAGGCATCTCAGCAACGAGGAGTATTAAGGGAAGCGCGCCAGGGGGGAATGCTTCCTCTGTGATGGACCGTACACCGCAGATCACATTTGCAAGAACAAGGAGTTCAAGCTTTTAATCATGGAGCCAGACTTTAAAGCGGATTGGTTACAGCATGAGGCAGTTTTGGAAATAGAGGAGCAAGGACAATTGGAACTCAAATTCATGAACTTGAGTGGACATCACAAGTCAATCAAAGCCTGGGTAGAGATAAATGGCCGTCGTGTATGCATTCTCATAGATTGTGGAGCTTCGGACAACTTCATGACACCAGAGATCATCACCGAGTTAGGCCTAAGGATTGACAACACCCCTAGGTTCCAGGTCAAGGTAGCGGATGGTAGCAATAAAGGGGGATAAGGAAGGTGCTTGGGTGTTACTCTCCAATTCAAGGAAGTGGCGATCAAAGAAGACTTCTTTATCTTCCCAACTAACGAAGCGGAGTTTGTCTTGGGACTGGCATGGCTAGATAAGTTGGGAGACGTCATCGCAAACTTCAAAAAATCATGCCTTCAATTTCGAAATAGGGACAACATGGTCACTTTGCAAGGGGACTAGGAGCTGTGCTATGGTGGCATTCACCTTCAATCTGTAGTTTTGTCCATTCAAGAAGGGGGAGAGGGATTTATGGTCCAGCTGTGGGCCATGCTCTACAAACGGCTACTTTATCGCAGGTGCCGCCAGTGATCGATTCGGTGTTAGCTTCTCATGCTAAGGTGTTTCAGACACTACCAGGGCTACCACCGCATCATCGCCATGATCATGCCATTCCATTGAGTGAAGGAGCTTCAGTCGCAAATATAAGACCGTATCGTTACTCGCATCATCAGAAATTAGTGATTGAACAAATGGTGCGAGAAATGCTAGCCTCAGGGATAATTTGGCCAAGCTCCAGCCCCTACGCTAGCCCGATATTGTTGGTGAAGAAAAAAATGGCAGCTGGAGATTTTGTGTCAATTATAGGGCGTTAAACGGTATTACGGTGCCGGATAAATTTCCTATCCCTGTCGTTGATAAGATATTCGATGAATTGGCGGGAGCTGTAGTTATCTCTAAGTTGGATTTAAAATCGGGGTACCACCAAATTCAGATGAGGGATTAAGACATCCACAATACCGCCTTCCACACTCATGAGGGCCATTATGAGTTTCTAGTCATACTCTTCAGCAGTACCAATGCCCCTAGCTCCTTCCAAGCCTTGATGAATGACATTCTTAAGCCTCTATTGCAAAAATTCGTCTTTTTTTTATGATATCCTCATCTATAGTCAGGATATGGCGAGCCATGCCTTTCACCTCTAACAAGTTTTCCAAATTTTAATGGAGAACCAGCTGGTGTTGAATGAGAAGAAATGTACATTCGTATTGAGCTTGGTGGAATACTTGGGTCATGTTGTCTCGCCACAAGGAGTCTCGGCAGATCCTAACAAAACCGCAGCAATGCTAGAGTGGCTGGTGCCTATGGACCAGTGGGCTTTATGGGGATTCTTGGGCCTTACCGGCTATTATAGGCATTTTGTGCAAGGCTATGGGGTGATCGCTGTTAACGGAGTTGACAAAGCGAACTACGTTTGAATGGAATGACAAGGCCCAAGAGGTTTTTGAGAGATTGAAGAGGCTGATGGCAGACCTACCGACTCTAGCAGTCCCGGATTTCAATTAAGACTTTGTGTTGGAAATTGATGCATCGAGTGAGTGGTTAGGTGCGGTGCTGTCCCAACAAGTCAGACCAATAGCATTCCTAAGCCAAGCACTGTCTCCAAGGGTCCGGCAAAAATCTGCATATGAGAGGGAATTGATGGCCATGGTTTTCACTGTCCAAAAGTGGCAGCATTACTTGTTGGGTCTCCATTTTATTGTTCTCACATATCAGCAAAGTCTGAAGTTCCTCATGGACTAGTGACTCATGGACCCAGTTTACTTGAAGTGGACCACTAAACTGTTAGGCTTGAATTTTGAGATCTGATACTGGCCAGGCCTTGTGAATAAGGCAACAGATGCGTTGTCATGATAAATGATGGCAAGGACAATCTTGGTGGTGCACATGAACCTCTGGCTCACGACCAAGAGCTACAAAAGATTGTGGCCGCCCTACAGCAGGGGCTGGATGATATCCAGGGTATTCTCTACACAAGGGTCGGCTGTTTTATCAAGGGAGAGCAGTGTTGCCTGCAAATTCTTCTTAGATCCCACTTTTGCTTGCTGAATCCCATGATAGTGGGGCGGGTGGACATTCAGGTTTCTTTTGAACCTATAAGAGGCTGGCAGCAGCGGTTCATTGGCACAGCATGAGGCAATGAGTCAGGGATCATGTTGCGGGCTTCCATACTTGCCAGCAAAACAAGCATGTAACGATGAAACCGGCAGGGCTGTTGCAGCCCCTACTAGTCCCGGAAAGAGTTTGGGAGCATGTTATGATGGATTTTGTGGCAGCATTGCCAAAATCCAAAGGCATGGACACTATCCTGGTGGTGGTCGATCGGTTAACCAAATACGCTCACTTCATCCCTTTAGCTGATCCATTTTTAGCCAAGGAGGTGGCACTAGCCTTTATTAAGGAGGTGGTTAAACTACACGAGTTTTCCAAGTCAATCATATCAGATAGGGATAGGGTGTTCATGAGTAAGTTTTGATCCGAACTATTCGAAGCCGCAGGGAAAAATTTAAGTGTAGCACGGCATTTCGTCCTTAAACCGATGGCCAAACCGAAGTGGTGAATCATTGTTTGGAGACTTATTTGCGGTGCTTTGTGGGGCGCTACCCGAAGAAATGGTTGGAATGGCTACCATGGGTGGAGTTTTGGTTTAACACCTCCTACAATGCCTCAGCCCAGACTACTCCATTTCAAGCACTTTATGGTGTGCTAGCACTTGTTCTTTTCCGTGGAAAGACGTGTTCATCGCTTGTTGAGGAGGTGGCAGCATTGACTGCAGCCAGGGATGTGGTTTTGGTAGAGCTAAAGATGCACTTAGTGCAGGCACAGCCGCGGATGAAACAAGCAGCAGATAAGCATCGAAGGTGTAACAACCCAACTCCCGATATGCCATGGTCATACAAGAAGCCAAGTGCTACCAACGTCTTTCCTAATTATTAACTATTATTTAATATATGAGCCTGTTCCTTGTTAGAACATAGCCAATTTACGAATAACTTTGTTTTTTTACTTAACTTATATCGTTACGAGTGATGGAGTAAAATAAATAAGCATACATTGACAGAAATAATAAGGAAGCATAAAGAAACATATAACACAGCTGATAATATACATCATGTACACTATAACAAAAGAGGTAGCATTTACAAAAGATCAAGTCAGTTTACATCCTCGTCAACCTACGTAGCTAATATGTACACGACACTCCCAGGGCCTGGCCCATACAAAAAGCCGCTAAACTGGTGCCCAGGCTAGCTTAACCACTCTATATCTCCTAGCTCTTGGGTGTACTAACACAAGTGAGAGACTAACCAAAAGTCAATGTCAGACTAGAGTATCATCAAAAGAATGCCCCTACCGCTGTCAGCCTATATCTACACGTGGTCGTTCGGTAGATCGTCATGAGGCTTGTACATCTCCTTATTCTGTTCTATCTCTATCTCCGAGTCCTCCTCTTTGTCGCCGTCAGCAGCTACAGCTATACCCTCAAAAACTACTGTCACAATGTAGAAAACCATCAATATATAATAGTTTATACTTTATTCGAGATTAGATGATGCAAACTGGCGCTCAATGCCAGTTCCATTTTGCATTCTGGAGTCAAACGCCAGAAACACGTCACGAAGCAGAGTTGAACGCCAAAAAATATGTTACAACGTGGCGTTCAACTCCAAGAGAAGCCTCTTCACGTGTAAAAGCTCAAGCTCAGCCCAAGCACACACCAAGTGGGCCCCGGAAGTGGATTTCTGCATCAATTACTTACTTCTGTAAACCCTAGTAGCTAGTCTAGTATAAATAGGACAGTTTACTATTGTATTAGACATCTTGGTTTTCGTCTTTTATCTTAGATCCATCTTTGGACGTTTTATTCTTAGACTTTGGGGGCTGGCTATTCGGCCATGCCTGAACCTTGATCACTTATGTATTTTCAACGGTGGAGTTTCTGCACACCATAGATTAAGCGTGTGGAGCTCTGCTGTACCTCGAGTTTTAATGCAACTACTACTATTTTCTATTCAATTCAGTTTATTCCTATTCTAAGATATTCGTTGCACTTCACCATGACGAATGTGATGATCCGTGACACTCATCATCATTCTCACCTATGAACGCGTCACTGACAACCACTTCCGTTCTACCTTAGACCGGGCGCATATCTCTTGGATTCCTTAATCAGAATTTTCGTGGTATAAGCTAGAATTGATGGCGACATTCATGAGAATCTGGAAAGTCTAAACCTTGTCTGTGGTATTCCAAGTAGGATTCAGGGATTGAATGACTGTGACGAGCTTCAAACTCGCGATTGTCGGGCATGATGACAAACGCAAAAGAATCAATGGATTCTATTTCGACATGATTGAGAACCAACAGATGATTAGCCATTTGGACTATTTTCACTGAGAGAATGGGATGTAGCCATTGACAACGGTGATGCCCTACATACACCTTGCCATGGAAAGGAGTAAGAAGGATTGAAGGAAGGCACTAGGAAAGCAGAGATCCAACCGGGACAAAGCATCTCCATACACTTATCTGAAATTCTCACCAATGATTTACATAAGTATTTCTATCTTTATTTTCTATTTATTTATTGTTATTATTCGAAAACTCCATAACCATTTATTATCCGCCTAACTGAGATTTACAAGATGACCATAGCTTGCTTCATACCAGCAATCTCCATGGATCGACCCTTACTCACGTAAGGTTTATTACTTGGACGACCTAGTGCACTTGCTGGTTAGTTGTGCGAAGTTGTGAAGAAAGTGCTGAGTTAGTAAATGCGCATACCAAGTTGAATGCCATTGTTAGAGATCATAATTTCGTGCACCAAGTTTTTGGCGCCGTTGCCGAGGATTGTTCGAGTTTGGACAACTGACGGTTTATCTTGTTGCTCAAATTAAGTAATTTTCTTTTCAAAAAGTTTTCAAAAAATCTTTCAAAAAAATTTGTCCTTTTGTTTTCGAAAATTATTCTAAATTTTTAAGAATGAATTCTAGAGTTTCATGGTAACATGTTGAAGCATGGCTGGCTGTAAACCCATATCCAAATTCTTTTGGATTGAGGCTTCCACTTGTCAACATAAAAGGCATGTATATGGAGTTGGATGAAGTATCAACTGTTGCATGCCTGATTTATATCCCAAAGCTGGATGGCTATTAAGGCATGTCCAGCTCTTGGATCGAAGCTTTAGGCTAACATTGAAAGATTACTGGAATTCTTATTAAAAATTTTGAATTTCTTATCTTCTTTTTCCTATAAAAATTTCGGAAAAAAAACTACAAAATTTTTTTATAAAATCATAAAAAAACAAAAAAAATATTTTTGTGTTTCTTGTTTGAGTCTTGAGTTAATTTTTAAGTTTGGTGTCAATTGCATATTTCTAAAAATTTATGCATTTTTTTGAAAATTCATGCATGATGTTCTTCATGATCTTCAAGTTGTTCTTGGTAAGTCTTCTTGTTTGATCTTGATGTTTTCATGTTTTGTGTCTTTTGTTGTTTTTCATGTGCATTTTTGCATTCATATTGTCTAAGCATTAAAAATTTCTAAGTTTGGTGTCTTGCATGTTTTTCTTTTCTTGAAAATTTTTCAAAAATAAGTCTTGATGTTCATCTTGATCTTCAAAGTGTTCTTGGTGTTCATCTTGACATTCATAGTGTTCTTGCATACATCATGTGTTTTGATTCATAATTTTCATGTTGTGAGTTATTTTCATATTTTTCTCTCTCTTCATTAAAAATTAAAAAAAAATCAAAAAATATCTTCTCCTTATTTTTCTCATAAATTTCGAAAATTTGAGTTGACTTAGTCAAAAAAATTTTAAAATAAGCTATTTCTTATAAGTCAAGCCAAATTTTCAAGTTTAAAATCTTATCTTTTTCTAAAACTTTTTCAAAAATCAAATCTTTTTCATTTTTTTATTTATTTTTGAAAATTTAAAAATATTTTTCAAAATCTTTTTCTTAATTTTATTTCAAATTTTTTGAAACTTAACCAACAAGTAATGTGATTGATTCAAAAATTTGAAGTGTTACTTTTTTGTTAAGAAATGTTCAATCTTTAAATTCTAGAATCATATCTTTTAGTTTCTCGTTAGTCAAGTAATCAATTTTAATTTTAAAAATAAAATATTTTTCAAAATATCTTTTTAATCATATCTTTTCAAATGATATCTTTTTCAAAAATTTGATTTCAAAATATCTTTTCTAACTTCTTATCTTTTTTTTTAAATTGATTTTTAAATCTTTTTTTAACTAACTAATTGACTTTTTGTTTGTTTCTTATCTTTTTCAAAACCACCTAACTATTTTTTCCTCTCTAATTTTCGAAAATTTCTCCCTCCTTTTTAAATTTTTTTTTAAATTAATTAATTGTTTTAAATTTTAATTTTAATTTTATTTTTTCCTTTAATTTTCGAAAATCACTAACTCTTTTTCAAAATTTATTTTTGAAATTCTCTCTCCCTCATCTTATTCTATTTATTTATTTATTTACTAACACTTCTTTTCATCTCAAGAATTCGAACTCTATCTTCACCCTTGTGTTTGGATTCTTACCTTTTCCTTCTTCTATTCCTTTCTTCTTCTAACATAAAGGAATCTCTCTACTGTGATAAAGAGGATCCCTATTATTATTTTCTGTTCCCTTCTTTTTCATATGAGCAGGAGCAAGGACAAGAATATTCTTGTTGAGGCAGATCCTGAACCTAAAAGGACTCTAAAGAGAAAACTAAGAGAAGCTAAATTACAACAATCCAGAGACAACCTTACAGAAATTTTCGAAAAGGAAGAAGAGATGGAAGCCAAAAATAATAATGCAAGGAGGATGCTTGGTGATTATACCATACCTACTTCCAAGTTTGATGGAAGAAGCATCTCAATCCCTACCATTGGAGCAAACAATTTTGAGCTGAAACCTCAACTAGTTACTCTAATGCAACAGAACTGCAAGTTTCATGGACTTCCATCAGAAGATCCCTACCAGTTTTTAACTGAGTTCTTGCAGATCTGTGAGACTGTTAAGACCAATGGAGTAGATCCTGAAGTCTACAGGCTCATGCTTTTCCCTTTTGCTGTAAGAGACAGAGCTAGAACATGGTTGGACTCACAACCTAAAGATAGCCTGGACTCATGGGATAAGTTGGTCGCGGCCTTCTTGGCTAAGTTCTTTCCTCCTCAAAAGCTGAGCAAGCTTAGAGTAGATGTTCAGACCTTCAAACAAAAAGATGGTGAATCCCTCTATGAAGCTTGGGAAAGATACAAGCAGATGACCAAAAGGTGTCCTTCTGACATGCTTTTAGAGTGGACTATTCTGGATATATTCTATTATGGTCTATCTGAGTTCTCCAAGATGCCATTGGACCATTCTGCAGGTAGATCCATTCACCTAAAGAAAACGCCTACATAAGCTCAAGAACTCATTGACATGGTTGCAAATAACCAATTCATGTATACTTCTGAGAGGAATTCTGTGAGTAATGGGATGCCTCAAAGGAAGGGAGTTCTTGAAATTGCTACTCTGAATGCCATATTGGCTCAGAACAAAATGTTGACTCAGCAAGTCAACATGATTTTTCAAAGTCTGAATGGATGGCAAAATGCATCCAACAGTACTAAAGAGGCATCTTCTGGAGAAGAAACTTATGATCCTGAGAACCCTGCAATAGCAGAAGTAAATTATATGGGTGAACCTTATGGAAACACATATAATTCTTCATGGAGAAATCATCCAAATTTCTCATGGAAGGATCAACAAAAGCCTCAACAAGGCTTTAATAATGGTGGAAGAAATAGGCTCAGCAATAGCAAGCCTTTTCCATCATCTTCTCAGCAACAGACAGAGAATTCTGAGCAGAGCACCTCTAACTTAGCAAATATAGTTTCTGATCTGTCTAAGGCCACTTTAAGTTTCATGAGTGAAACAAGGTCCTCCATCAGAAATTTAGAGGCACAAGTGGGCCAGCTAAGTAAGAAAGTCACTGAAACCCCTCCTAGTACTCTCCCAAGTAATACTGAAGAGAATCCAAAAAGAGAGTGCAAGGCCATTAACATAATCAACATGGCCGAACCTAGAGAGGAAGGAGAGGACGTGAATCCCAATGAGGAAGACCTCATGGGACGTCTCTCAAGCAATAAGGAGTTCCTTATTGAGAACCCAAAGGAATCTGAAGGTCATATAGAGACCATAGAGATCCCATTAAACCTCCTTCTGCCATTCATGAGCTCTGAAGACTATTCTTCCTCTGAAGAGGATGAAGATGTAACTGGAGAGCAAGTTGCTCAATATCTAGGAGCCATCATGAAGTTGAATGCCAAGTTGTTTGGTAATGAGACTTGGGAAGGTGAACCTCCCTTGCTCATTGGTGAACTAGATACATGGGTTCAGCACACTTTACCTCAAAAGAGACAAGATCCTGGTAAATTCTCAATACCCTGCACCATAGGCACCATGACCTTTGAGAAGGCTCTGTGTGACCTGGGGTCAGGGATAAATCTTATGCCACTCTCTGTAATGGAGAAGCTGGGGATCATTGAGGTACAACCTGCCATATTCTCATTACAAATGACAGACAAATCAGTAAGACAAGCTTATGGGTTAGTAGAGGACGTGTTAGTAAAGGTTGAAGGCCTTTACATCCCTGCTGATTTCATAATCTTAGACACTAGGAAGGAGGAGGATGAATGCATCATCCTTGGAAGACCTTTCCTAGCCACGGCAGGAGCAGTGATAGATGCTAACAGAGGCGAATTAGTCCTTCAATTGAATGGGGACTGCCTTGTGTTTAAGACCCAAGGGTGTTCTTCTGTATACATGGAGAGGAAGCATGAAAAGCTTCTCTCAATACAGAGTCAAACAAAGCCCCCACAATCAAACTCTGAGTTTGGTGTTGGGAGGCCACAACTAAACTCTAAGTTTGGTGTTGAATCCCCACATCCAAACTCTAAGTTTGGTGTTTGGAGTCTACAACATTGACCTGATCACCTGTGAGGCTCCATGAGAGCCTACTGTCAAGCTAGTGACATTAAAGGAGCGCTTATTGGGAGGCAACCCAATTTTTATTTATCTAATCTTATTTTTATTTTATTTTTCCTTTATGTTTTATTAGGTTCATGATCATGTGGAGTCACAAAACAAATACTAAAATTAAAAACAGAATCAAAAACAGCAGAAGAAAAAGCATACCCTGGAGGAAGGGCTTACTGGCGTTTAAATGCCAGTAAGGAGCATCTGGCTGGAGTTCAATGCCAGAACAGAGCATGGATCTGGCGTTGAACGCCAGAAACAAGCAGCATCCTGGTGTTTAAACGCCAGAAATACACCCTGAGGAGAGCTGGCGCTGAACGCCAGAAACAATCATGGAACTGGCGTTCAACGCCAGAAACATGCTGCAAATGGGCGTTGAATGCCCAAAACAAGCATGAAGCTGGCGTTCAACGCCAGAAACAAGCATCAATTTGGTGTTGAACGCCAGGATGGCATGCAGAGAGCGTTTTACACGCCTCATTGGTGCAGGGATGATAATCCTTGCCACCTCAGGATCTGTGGACCCCACTAGATCATCTCAGGATCTGTGGACCCCACAGGATCCCCACCTACCTCAACCCACCTTCTCTCCTCTTCACACAATCCAATAACACTCTTCCCTAAAAAACCCTTCACCAATCACCTTAATCTCTCTTCCCCATCACCTCTTCACCACTCACATCCATCCACTCTTCCCCATAAATCCCACCTACCTTCAAAATTCAAAACCCCTTTGCCCACCCAACCCATCCAATATAGCCGAACCTTAACCCTCTCCCTCCACTATATAAAGCCCTCCATTCTTATTCATTTTCACACAACACAACCTTCTCTTCTCCTCCTTGGCCGAAACACAACCCTCTCTTCCTCTCCTCTATATCTTCTTCTTCTTCATCTATTCTTTCTTCTTTTGCTTGAGGGCGAGCAATATGCTAAGTTTGATGTGGTAAAAGCATAGCTTTTTTGTTTTTTCATAACCACCTATGGCACCTAAGGCAGGAGAAACCTCTAGAAAAGGGAAAGGGAAGACAAAAGCTTCCACCTCCGAGTCAAGGGAGATGGAGAGATTCATCTCTAAAGCCCATCAAGACCACTTCTATGAAGTTGTGGCCAAGAAGAAAGTGATCTCCGAGGTCCCTTTCAAACTCACGAAAAATGAGTACCCAGAGATCCGACATGAGATCCAAAGAAGAGGTTGGGAAGTTCTGACCAACCTTATTCAACAAGTCGGAATCTTAATGGTTCAAGAGTTTTATGCCAATGCATGGATCACTAGGAACCATGATCAAAGTGTGAACCCGAATCCAAAGAATTATCTTACAATGGTTCGGGGGAAATACTTAGATTTTAGTCTGGAAAATGTGAGGTTGGCATTCAACTTGCCCATGATGCAAGGAGATGCACGCCCCTACACTACAACTTTGATCAAAGGTTGGACCAAGTCCTTATGGACATATGTGTGGAAGGAGCTCAATGGAAAAGAGACTCCAAAGGCAAGCCAATTCCCACTAGCAACCGATCCGAAGTTACTGTGGATCGGACCATCATGATTCATAGCATCATGAATGGAGAGGAAGTAGAAGTTCATGAAGTCATCTCCCTTGAATTCTACAAAATAGCCAAAAAGTCCTCCACCTTGGCAATGCTAGCTTTTCCTCATCTTATTTGCCATCTATGTTACTCAGCTGGAGTTATCATAGAAGGAGACATCCCCATTGAGGAGGATAAGCCCATCACTAAGAAAAGGATGGAGCAAACAAGAGAGCCCACTCATCGATCCCAAGAGACGCATGAGGAAGCTCATCACCAAAAATTTCTGAAGATTCCTCAAGGGATGCACTTTCCTCCCAACGATTATTGGGAACAACTCAACACTTCTCTAGAAGACTTGAGTTACAATATGGATCAATTAAGGGTGGAACATCAAGAGCACTCCATCATTCTCCATGAAATTAGAGAAGATCAAAGAGCAATGAGGGAGGAGCAACAAAGGCAAGGAAGAGACATAGTAGAGCTCAAGGACATCATTGGTTCTTCAAGAAGAAAGCGCCACCATCACTAAGGTGGACTCATTCCTTGTTCTTATTTCTCTATTGTTTTTTTCTTTTTCGGTTTTTATGCTATATGTTTGTTTATGTTTTGTGTCTCTACTTCATGATCATTAGTATTTAGTAACTATGTCTTAAGGCTATGAATAATTCCATAAATCCTTCATCTCTCTTAAATGAAAAATGTTTTAATACAAAAAGAACAAGAAGTACATGAGTTTCGAATTTATCCTTCAATTCAGTTTAATTATATTGATGTGGTGAAAATACTTTTTATTTTCCGAATGAATGCTTGAACAGTGCATATTTCTGATCTTGTTGTTTATGAATGTTAAAATTGTTGGCTCTTGAAGGAATGATGAACAAAGAGAAATGTTATTGATAATCTGAAAAATCATAAAATTGATTCTTGAAGCAAGAAAAAGCAGTGAATAGCAAAAGCTTGCGAAAAAAAAGAGAAAGAAAAAGAAAAAGCAAGCAGAAAAAGCCAATAGCCCTTAAAACCAAAAGGCAAGGGTAAAAAGGGTCCAAGGCTTTGAGCATCAATGGATAGGAGGGCCCAAGGAAATAAAATCCAGGCCTAAGCAGCTAAATTAAGCTGTCCCTAACCATGTGCTTGTGGCATGAAGGTCCAAGTGAAAAACTTGAGACTGAGTGGTTAAAGTCGTGATCCAAAGCAAAAAAAGAGTGTGCTTAAGAGTTCTGGACACCTCTAACTAGGGACTCTAGCAAAGCTGAGTCACAATCTGAAAAGGTTCACCCA
>NC_029776.3:32793687-32811976 GCF_000817695.3 Arachis duranensis | reverse complement strand
CGAGCTTCAAACTCGCGATTGTTGGGCGTGATGACAAACGCAAAAGAATCAATGGATTCTATTCCGACATAATCGAGAACCGACAGATGATTAGTTGTGCTGTGACAGAGCATTTGGACCATTTTCACTGAGAGGATGGGATGTAGCCATTGACAACAGTGATGCCCTACATACAGCTTGCCATGGAAATGAGTAAGAAGGATTGAAGGAAGGCAGTAGGAAAGCAGAGATCCAACAGGGACAAAGCATCTCCATACACTTATCTGAAATTCTCACCAATGATTTACATAACTATTTGTATCTTTATTTTCTGTTTATTTATTGTTATTATTCGAAAATTCCATAACCATTTATTATCCACCTAACTGAGATTTACAAGATGACCATAGCTTGCTTCATACCAACAATCTCCGTGGGATCGACCCTTACTCACGTAAGGTTTATTACTTGGATGACCCAGTGCACTTGCTGGTTAGTTGTGCGAAGTTGTGAAGAAAGTGCTGAGTTAGTAAATGCGCATACCAAGTTGAATGCCATTGTTAGAGATCACAATTTCGTACACCAATTAGCAGACGAATAATAGAATACAGCAAAGCAGTAAATAGAAGATAAAGATAGATAGAGAAAATAGAGAAAACAGAAAGCAGAATATGAACAGAAGAATATAAAAAATAAAACACAGATATTGCATATAAGCAGACAAACGTAGAGAAATAGATCACACACAAAAAGGAATGCAACATATATAGAATGATGCGCAGACAAGAATGATGTATGTCTAGCCCTAGTATAGGTCATGAGCTCATGTGTCGGTTGGTTCCCCTCAATCCCAACATTTATCCGGTCACGAGTAGTCCACGGTTTCCCAGATATGATTTTTTGTTCCTAATTAAATGCGCAAATAATATACAGAAGCTCTGGGTTGCCTTAAGCAACTAATATACATACAAATATCTCTCTATTATATTACTCTTCTCTTTTTATCTCTTTACTCTTTTCTGGTTACTCTTTTCTCTGTATCTCTTTACTCTGCTCTGGTTACTATGTTCTCTGTATCTCTTTGCTCTACTTTGGTTACTTTGTTCTGTATCTCTTTACTTTGCTCTGATTGCTCTTTTCTCTGTATCTATATTACTCTTTTTCTCTTTATCTCTTTACTCTGCTCTGATTTCTCTGCTTAACGTATGTATTTAAAGCTTATGTAAACTACGGTATGAATTAAGTCTATACTGGAACAGTTTAACTTTTCATATAATACCTGACCCTAGCTGCAACTCAAGAACTAATCTCTGTCTATTTTTTTGTCATTAAAACTTTACAGACTTTTTCTTTGATTTTTATCTTTTCTTTAAATTTTTATATTTCATTTATCTTTACCTCACTAACATGTTATTACCACTCCCTAAGTGTTTTATGAAGGTAATTATGAGATTCTACGCTTAAAATTATCATTCTAAAGAAAAACTGCCTTTTTCGCATTATTTTATTATTTTTTAATAAAATATTATTTTTAATTAAATATTTTTATTTAATATTTTATTATTTTATTAATATATTTTTGAGATTTACCTTTTCTTACCCTAAAAGTTATCTAAATTCATTTTTTACCACGCGTAACTTCTAATATTTCTACTTTAACCACCCTAACTTTCAGAAATTACAAAATAACCCCCAAACACCAAAAATTTTACTTCCTTGGCCTTTTTAAGATCTAAAGCCTGTTCTTCATTGTTCTCCACCACATTCAAAGTGTTCTTCGTGTTCTTCGTAAATTCTTCAGATTCTTTCTCTGTTTTCACCTGTTTTTCAATCTTTTCAGTAACTGATTATCATAATTTATAATAAATTCCCAGCCACTAAAACCCTATATTTTTCACATGATTTCAACACAAATTGAACACCAATTTAATGCCTAGGGTTTTGGTTTTCAGCTACAGTCAAGAACAAAAATTCATAGCTTGAATTTCATCAAATTTTATCAAATTTTCATCAAATTTTCAACAAGAATCACTCATATAAATCATCGATTTCAAGCACAGCCAAATCATATATAATCACACAAATCAAACACAATTAGTCAAGATTTATTTCACCAAGCCCTACCTTGTTTTGCTGCTCCAAATTCGGCTATGCTCTTAGGTGGTCCTTAAGCACTTTTTCCTCCTAAATCACATCAAGAACAACTTTAAATCCACAACCCTCAACTGACCGAATCTCACTCAGCATGTTAGGAAGGGATTTCTCACCTTAAACTTGCTGGAAATTAATGTTTCTTGGCCCTCAACTCAAGTTAAGCATGATTCCTTAACATCAAGAAAACACATGCTTAAGCATGTTCACTTGAAACCGAAGCAAAAGGGAGGTGGTGCAGCCAACTCACCTTGATTCCAGCCTAGATAAGTGATGCGTTAGCATCTTCTCTATCTATTCCTAGTGAATTTGCATTCAAATTATTGAGTTTGATCAAGATTTAATTATCTTTAGCCATTATGAATGCTACTTTAAGTTGTTTGAAATTTCTGTTTATTTCAGGTAGCATTCGAATGGATTTGATGAAGTTTTGTAGCAGAAAAGGAAGAAAGCGAATGATGCTGTCAACCCCGACCTCCTTGCACTCAAACAGAAATATCTTGAGCTAAAGAGGTCCAATTGACGTGATTTCAGCGACACTAGTAAGATAACTTTCAGAGCTTTTCAACAATATATAATAGTATACCCTTTTCTTCCATTTCGTATGGACCACTTCATGCCAAACCTGAGGAAGCTCAAGTTTGGCACCGCCAATGAAGGAAAGCCCAAGGAACTCTCTGCCACGTGCACGCCGAACTTGAGTTTACTCAAGTTCGGCGCTAACTCAAAGGAAGCCAAGGGAATATGTGCTACCTAGTCCACGCCAAACTTGGATTATTCCATGTTCGGCGCCAACCTTCAACGCAAGAGTGGTCCCTATTCACTCACACAAGGCTGCACGAATTAGTCAATGATTTTTTGAATTAAACTTTTATTATTAAAATTAGGAAAAGATATTATTTAGTTTTTAGGAAATATATTTTACATTAATTAGGATTGGATATAAAAGGAAAAAGAATTAGCCCTTTGGGCTCATCTCTTCTCTTCTATCTCATTCCGCAAATTATAGTTTTTCAAAATCCTAGTTTTCTCTCTGAACCATGAGCAACTAAACCTCCACTGTTAAGGTTAGGAGCTCTGTCTAATGTATGAATCGATTCTATTATTTTTCTATTTTAATTCATGTACTAATTTATAATTCAAGAATTGTTTTTTTTCTTTATCTTATGAATCTGGATGGAATGGAAGTATGACCTTGGTTCTAATTGAGTTCTTTTATAACTTGAAAAAGCTCTTTACTTGAACAACAGCTTGAAAATAATTTCTCCTAAATCACTAATTATCTGGACTTAACGGGATATGTGACATATAATCCTCTTATACTTGGGTAATTAGGGTTCTGTGGCATATAAACTAGAATTGAACTTCACCCTCTAATTGGAATTAAGTAACCAAGGAATTGGTGGTTGATGAAAGTTAGAGGAGACTAAAACGGTATAAGGAATTAGGGTTTAGTCACATATAGTTTATCATGAATTGAATCTTGCATGATTAAAATAGTTAGTAAGAAAAGTCACTCTGGAAGATAGATATCTCTGAAGCCTTAACTGTTTTCTCCATATATATTTCACTTCAATTTACTGCTTGCTTCTGATTCTCTAAATTACTGTTTAATGCAATTGAGCTGTCAAAACATCATTTTCTGTTTGTCTGATTAAGTAAATCACTTAACCGTTGTTGCTTAATTCATTAATCATCGTGGGATTGACCCTCATTCACTTGAGGTACTACTTGGTACGACCCGGTGCACTTGCCGGTTAGTTTGTGGTTATAAATTTCACACCAAGTTTTTGGCGCCGTTGCTGGGGATTGACTGTGATTGACAACTACTGGTTGTTTGATTTCTTAGATTATGCATTTTTGCTTTAATTTCGTTTAACTTATTTCTTTAATTTTAAAAAAATTATTTATATTTATTTTATTTAAATTTTTTCTCTTAATTTATAAAATTAAGTTTGGTGTCCCCTTAGTTGTTTTATTCTTCCTAGTTATTTTACTTATTGAGTTTGAATTTTATACTTTTTTTTGCTTATTAGTTATTTTATTTTCTTAATTATTCAGTTTATTTTCTTTATTTTATTTTTCTTTTATTTTTGTTTTCTTTTATATTTTATTTTATCTTTCTTTATGTTCTTTCTTCTTTGCTTGCCTGTTTACCACATGGTGCATTTAATTCTGTTTGGTGTTTTGTGCTAAGAAAAAATGATGAAGAGAGATCACATGGGTTACTACTCACACCCAAGGAGTGATTCTTATTATTGTGGATGGAGAAACTATCCAAATTTTGGTTGGCAAAGTCAAAACCAAAGAAACTTCAGTGCTCCATGTTCCAACTATCAAGAGCCGCCATCTCCATACTCATACCAAGAACCACCACCTCTCTATCAAGAACCATAATCTTTCTACCCATATCAAGAACCATCTCCCTATCCATACCAAGAACCATCCTCATTTTACTCTTATCAAGAACCATCATCTCCTTCTTATTCATATCAAGAGCCACTATCTCCTTATTCATATCAAGAACCATCAGCTCTTGAGTTTCTCATGAAAAAATGCATACATGATATGAGGATGAGTGTCAAAAATGTAGAAAAATATGTGGAGTTAATTATTAAGCCCCAGAAAGAGGAACAAGAAAATTCCTTCCCAAGAGATATAATGCAAGATCCTATAGAAGAAAGTGAGGAAATCAATCTAAGGAGTTCATACTCCAATGAATTAGAGAACTTTCCACCCTCACACATGGAAGAAGAGGAAGATGCACAAACAAAGAAGGAAGATGCACAAACAAAGGAGGTTGTAAGGGATGAAAACAATTATGGGAATCTATACTCCAATGAAGTAGAGAGTGGCATAGAGGGTGAGTTTATTGAACCACCAATTCAAGAAGTTCTTGATGAAGGGTACACTCCAACCATCACACAACACCCAAATTTTGAAATCAAAGAAGTGAAGGCAACCAAGGAAAGCACTAAAAAGGGGATTGTGACCAAGAAACAAAAGATAATACCCATGAAAAAGAGAAGGTCAACAAAAAAAAATCCAACCTCTACCTCAACAAGCAAGGTGAATCAAGCTAATAACCATAAAAGAAAGCTTGTTAGGAGAAATTCAAGTCCAAGGGCACTAATTTTCATCTCTCCCCCCTTGGAGACATTTCTTTTAACCAACTGGAAAAAGAGGAAGAAAATTCAACAATCAAGTGTCAAGCTAGTGATATTAAAGAAGCGCTTGTTGGGAGGCAACCCAACTACTAGTATCCTTGGTTTTGCAGTTACTTTGGTTTTAATTTTATAGTTATTTTGATTTTAGCATTATAGTTATTTTAGTTCTAGTTTTAAATTACTTTATCTCAACAGCCACCAGCATAACTGAGGAGGTTAAGTTCCTTTCATTCTATTTCTCCTTCCGTTCTTATTTTGTTGTCTTCTGTTTTCTGTTACTTTGATTGTTTTCATGATCTTTAGTACTTTTAGTTCTTAGATTTAGTTTCATTATGTTATTTTCAAGTAGTTTAAAAAAAATTGTCTCATGTACCGCTCACTGAGCTTGAATCTAAAAAGAAAAAGAAAAAGATGTACTACATGAGAAATAGAGTTTATAACAAAGAATAATCTTATTTACTTAAATGTGGTGGTGTTCTCTGTGATTCTGAATGCATGACATGAACTGTGCATAATTGAATTTGAATCAGAAGATGTTGATGTATAAGGAACAAAAATTTAGAAAACTATTATGAATCCTCTGAAGTTATTGAAAGCTCAATCCTTGAAGCAAAAGAAAAATAAAAAGCAAGGTCTAAGACTCTGAGCATCAATGACTAGGGAGATCAGACATACTTAAAAGCTCAAAGAGTTGTTTTCCTAGTCATATGCTTGTGGTGTTCTTGTGTCAAGTAATCCTTGAGACAGAACATTTAGAGTCGAGATCAAATGTATTTAGCAGAGTATGCCAAAGGCTTTGAGCACCACTGTCTGAGAGTAGTTGAAAGAAAAATCAGAACTTCAAGAGAGTTCCCCAGTTAAGTGCTTGTGGTGTTCTTATGTCAATTAACCCTTGAGACAGAACATTTAAAGTCACGGCTAGGCTTTAGGTGCAAAGCACCAATTACTTGAGAATTAGAGAATATCTGCTGTGTTCAAGGATTAAACTGAAGTATAAAGATCAGAAAATTCATAATATTATCCGGATTCTAATTTTGAATGACAATGACATTACTCTGATTCAAAGGAGAGTGAGATGCCAAAAATATTCATTATTGTAATAGATAAACCCCACTTCAAGAAGAGACATGAGCCTAATTGAACTCTCACTTCTCTTGCAAATTCACATCTTAATCATTTATTAGTTTTGGTTGCTTAAGGACAAGCAACAATTCAAGTTTGGTATTGTTATGCGTGAGTATTTTCTCTATCTTTTCCAAGTGAATTTGCATTCAAATTGTTGAGTTTAATCAAGATTTAATTACCTTTAGCCACTATGAATGCTAATTTGAGTTGTTTGCAATTTCTATTTATTTTAGGTAGCATTCGGATGGATTTGATGGAGTTTTGTAGCAGAAAAGGAAGAAAGCGAATGATGCTATCAACCCCGACCTCCTTGCACTCAAACAGAAATAACTTGAGCTAAAGAGATCTAATTGACGCGATTCTAACAGCATTGGAAAGATAACTTCCAGAGCTTTCCAACGATATATAATAGTATACCCTTTTTTTCTATTTCGTACAGACCACTTCACGCCAAACTTGAGGAAGCTCAAGTTTGGCGCCGCCAATGAAGGAAAGCCCAAGGAACTCTCTGCCACCTCCACGCCTTCATTCCTAAGATTGTATTGCTTAGATAAAGTGTATACTCTTTTTTTGCTGGTCCTATCATTCACACAACTTCATCCCTAAGATGACAAGATCAGATAAAGTGGCTAAAGTATCATTATATCTTGTAAGTTATTTTATGGTCATTGTATTGCTTATTTATTTATTTATTATTATTTATGTTGACTCATATTATGCTTGTAATTATAAATAGGTTCCATACATCCCAAATAAAAATCTGATATATTTGTATTGCTTGAATATTCATCCAACAAGCCTATTAAAACAAAGAAGGTCACTAGATTTGAGTTGAACAAGAGACTTAGGCACAAAGAACAACAGAAAAAAGAAGCTGAAGCTAGGAAGTTGGGGGAATTGTCAAAAGAAATTGACAGGTAGTATGATCAATTTCTGTGTTTTCAAACACGACAAAGCGTGATATTTTGTCTAGAGGCAACTAGTTAGATTTACATAATTGATTCCATTTACAATGCTAAGATTCTAAGGAACACAAAATCCCAGTTATTGTATATACTGTCTTGCTGGAATATAGATGGTTGGCATTGTGTAGATGGGTACACTATTCTAAATTTGAGGTTAGTTTAAACTTATTTTTCTGCCTTCATCTTTCTTAGCTACTTCGATCTTGCTTTTGATGAATCTTTCATAAAGAAATTGTAATACCTTAGACATCTTTATGTATCTTACTGTTAGGTGTATAAGTTTGTTGTGCAAACAGTTGTGAAAAATATTATGTGGTCGCGGTAATTATTGTTCAAGGAATTTATTACATTATTGCATTGCTATATGTTCAAGTTCTTGTGTATAATTGAAAAATCCTATTTACCATGTACTTCTTTCTGTTCGAACTATGCGTTATAAAACTAGTGAGCTAGTACAATAAAGAAGTATGATTGCATTAAAATATGTAATTGCTTTAATTGATTATTTAATGGTTTAATAATTCTCACTTTGTTAGCTGTTTATGTCTATTTTCAACATGTCCATTGACCATACTCAATTATATTTTGATGCGTTAATTTGTTTTGTATAATAAAAAAAATGAAGAAGAAACAAGTGTTGAGAGATGTTGAGAACTATGTCTTTTCCTAAGATGGCAATGTTGTCTCTGTTTGTTGTTGTCATTGGGAATTTTTTGGGTTGAGATTCTGTGATTGAAGCTCTCTATCTCAGCACTTGTGTGATTTTGCTATGCCATTATTGAAATTTCTTATTGTGTTTCAACTTTCAAACTTGTCAAAATTAGTGAAGCCAATTTTTTTTGTTGTTTTTCATTAAAATTACATTCAGATTTGGTAGTTATAAGGTTGAAAGAAGCACCCTTTTGGAATATGGATAATATTTTTTGTAGGTAGAGCAAGAGCTTTAATTTTTAGTAAGAGCAAGAGCCTCTTTTCTCTCTATCAATCTTGCATTGCCTTCTCGTGCGCTGCTACCTCCAAACCTCCAAATCCTAAACAAAAACGCTGCTTCTCTTGTTATTCTTTCCCGGTAATCGCAACTGATCTTGTTATTCTTCCTCTCCAATATGTCTTCTTCTTTATTGTTTCCCCCACAAAAAAAAAGAATAGAATTAACTGATGCAAAAATATATAGTGATACCAAAGGCATTATTTTGTTCCTTTTTTGGTGTTTATGACATGCACTCAACATTTTTGTAGGACAGAGAAGTATGGAAGTACTTTAACTTCAGTGTGTACTTGAATTCAATTTGTATTAATGCAAACTATGATAAATTGACTCAGACATGCAAAGGTACTGGTGGATTAGAAAAACAGGTGGTCTAGAGGATTTACCATTTGTTTCTCACCTTTCTTTTGAAAAAATCTCATGTAAAAATTGCAGTGGTTCAAAAATATTTTTAAAACCCGCATAGAAATTGCGGCGGTTACAAATTGCTACAATCTTTTCATAAGTTAGAAAAGGAAATAGCAGCGGTTTAGCAACCGCCGCAAAATTTAATCCCCGTGCCACAAACCACGTCGCTTGCTATAACCGCTGGTATGTGGTTTTATGGCGGTTTAAAACCACCGCTGCTACCAAAATTAACCACCGCAATTTACCGTGTGCCTTGTAGTGATTATTGTCCTAGTCATTTCTATTAAATACAATTTTTCCTTTTTGATACACTGTTCTGTTGAGGTATACCAAACATTGTGTATTGAACACATATACCATATTTTTTAATAAAGATGATAAAATATTTTTCTTTATTGAAAGAGTTTACGTCAAAGGGTCCACATATATCAATATGTATAATTTCAAAAAGTTAGAAATTTCTTGTGGCTCCTTTCTTTGTATGCTTTGTTTGCTTTCCTTTAATACAATTCACAAAAATATTAAGATCAATGAAATTAAAATTTGGAAGGATGCCATTCTTTATCAACTTGTCTATTCTTTCTTTGAAAATGTGACTTAAACGTTTATGCCACAAGCAGAACATTCATTCAATAAACCATGTTTAGTGCCAACTTTATAATGCAAAGTCATAAGTGATTCAACATATAAATTATTAAGATTAAATTTATATAAATTATCAGAAAGTATGTCAGATCCAATCATATAGTTGTGTTTAAACAAACTAAAACAACTATTACCGAAATTAAAAGAGTATCCAACAACATCAAGTTGGTTAAACTAAATTCCTAGAAATACTTGGTACATAAAAAGTATCTAGTAAATATAAATGGAGTCGAGTGTCAAGCGATAAGTCCTAACAGTTTCTACTGGAGCTTTATATTTATTTTCCATGTAGACAAATTTTTCATTTGACCTTATGGTTTGGGTGATAAAGAATCCCTGCATCGGTTTAGAAGTATGAATTGTACCTCCAGACTCAATCCACCATGTATTACGAGAAACTTCAATTAAGTTTGATTCAATACATACATAAGCATAATTAAGCTTATTATCTTTATTTCAAACCCATCCTTTCTCTTTGGACAATTATTTTGGAAGTGTTCAGGTTTCTTGCAGAAATGACACTTGATTGTCATCTAGATTTTGGAAGAGGACTTAATAGGTTAATGGCCCTTTTTTTTCCTTTCCATGCTTCTTTTCAACTTTCTTCCCAACTTCTTGATGGTTCAGGTAATGGATGGAATGATTTCTTTAATTCTTAAGTCTGATTTCCTTTTGAAATAACATGTTATACAACTCATGCACGTTCCATTTGTTCTTCATAGTATTATAGTTCATTTGGAAAGGACAACACTCAGACAGTAATGAGTTCAAAATGAACTGCACAAGAAAATTTTCATCCACCTTTATTCCCAAGGACTTAAGTCTTACTTCAATATTTGTCATTTCAATGACATTCTCATGCATAGTACGAGAACCATCAAATTTCATGATGATCAAAGTACCCATTAATGTCCCAGCCAGAGACTTATCAGCAGTTTGAAAGCGCTCTTCCACAAGTTTCACAAATTATTTAGCATTATCAGTCTTGGAAAGAGCTTACTTGATGCTGTTTGCTATGCTCATCTGTATAAAGATAAGACTAAGTTTGTTTAACTTTTTTCAAGCTTTATAATGAGCTTTTTCTTTATTGTTGGTGAAATTGGACTTGTTCATATCAATAAAAAAATTTAACCCATTGAATATTGGAACGGATGTAGCATACAAATGCAATATGACAAGAAGAATTATTGCTGCAATTAATACATACTTAATACTAACACTTTGAGTTATAAGATAACATATTAATCATATTCAAAGAGCATTCTTAGAAACATTTAAAGTATATTAATATTCTTCTTTCGATGATATGTCAATATACAAGAACACAATGATACTAATAAATGTATCTTTATTTAGCAAAGATACATGCACCAACTAAAAATATTTAAATTCTTTGGATATTTAAATACTAGTACTAGTATACATATATGCTTACAATTATGTTCATTAATTATAAGATCAATTAATCAACTTTTGGGTGAT
Source organism: Arachis duranensis (assembly GCF_000817695.3). Classification (NCBI taxonomy): domain Eukaryota; kingdom Viridiplantae; phylum Streptophyta; class Magnoliopsida; order Fabales; family Fabaceae; genus Arachis; species Arachis duranensis. Next base: position 32,801,066 of record NC_029776.3, on the reverse strand, counting down.
CTTTAAATGTCTTGTAACAATAAATTTCAATTAACATATAAATAATTAGAGTGAATATCCAATCCGGCTTTCGAAGGACTATGAAACCTCTAAACAAAAAAGTACTCTTTCCGACTCTTGATATTTAATTTCGTGAGACTAGTTAGCCCATCTGTCAATGATCTCTCTTTAAAACATACTTATGTGACACATTAATCACTAATATATCTTTCATTTAATTTTTATAAATAAAAATAATTTAAAAATTACTAATATTTCTTAGTTTTACACAGTAAATTTAGTTAATGCATTTAAAAAAAGTAAACAAAAATAAAAATAAAAAACTAAACGGCCTTGATAATTATTCTTAAAAGACAACGAGACTCCCAACAAAAAAAATTTGTTAATCCTAGTTGATTCTCAATGGATAAATCAACAATTTAACATGTCATGTACGCTTATTCCATTCATGCAGATAAAAAATATTAATAAAGGGACTAATCAGTCTTATAAAAGTAAAGATCAGGGGTTGAAAAGGATTTTTTTTTTTTTTTGGTTGAGCGCTTCATTGCCTTTCGAGATAATTGTGAGGGACCCGTTTAGAGTTTTTTCTCAAATAATTATCATTTAACATCTATTTTATATGTAATTGACATAAAATTATAAACATGAAATTAACCAAAACTTTTAAATTTGACCACTTTGGTGATTAATAAATTTCAAAATTTCTGTAAAAAATTTTCTTTTATTGTTACGAAAATAAGGGACAAAAATCATATCGAATATACATTCATTTACTAAATATATGATTACTAAAGAAAGTTGTTTTGGCCTAGCCCACTAATGACCCGGGTCGGACACGAATAGACGACTCGACGGGTCCTTTGATCAGAACCAGGGAGTGACTTATGTGTCACTTCCCGCCTTTCTACGTGACTTGCAGAAGCTTTCAGGCAGGTGGGCCTACCTACTTAGGGCCCACCCAAGTACAGATTATAAAAGGGAAGGGACCTACCCCTCCCTTCAAGTATGTCACCTATTCTAACCCTAATCATCACTTTTTTATACGGATACTGACTTGAGTGTCGGAGTCCTTGCAAGTAGCCCCACCACATCGCCTTTCTGTGGATCCAGCACGCAACCCCTCCTGACCCGCAACCCGCGTCGAGGTCCCAACCCTTTGGAACCTCTTCTCCAGCACCAGTTTGTCCCGATCCGAGCAGACGAACAAAAGCAAAATCTAATCTTCATAATGGTCAATTATGTATGCAAACAGGGTATGCAAGCATAATATTAAACTAATATGCCATGCCTTGACCATTTAATTCATATAACATTCATCATGTATATGTGCAAACGTTGTAATCTATTATAATCATATAAATATCTTGCAATAAACAATTATGCACGAAAACATGTAAACTGAAAATATAGTTACAAATTCCTATAACTACAGATTTCATGCAACATTAATTTTGCAGTAAAAATTTTATTTTTTATGGACAATCCCAAATTTCATAACCCAGAAGCTCTAATACCCCATATAAATTTAATATATATTTTTTAGGGTACATCATAAAATAATCATTCATATAACAAAGGATTTTGAAATTCATGATTATTACAAATAAAAATGAGAGGAGTTATTAACTTTGATATATGTGATAATAGCATTAGAAAGAATTTACTTTGTCTATTTCTTTGCATTCTTAATTCTTTCTTCAATTAAGTTATTGATGGTGAGTAAAAAAAATTTCATTGGTAAAAAGAGAAAATTAAATTCTGATTTTCTTTTCATAAAAATTAACTTTCATTAAGTTGGTTACATTTTTTAAATAACCATACAATTTTTTATTTTATTATTTAATTAAATATTTATTAAACCAATAAAATAAGATACATCACACACATCAACTTCAAGAATGGACTTAAGAGCTGCTGTAGGGGAATTTTATCAGATAGGAAATTTCTAATGTTCCTGACACGGGATTCAGCCAATTGTCTTGATCGTGGGATATCATTGAAACCCAAGAACGACCACTCCTGTGGTGGTACGGACTCCGCCTTCTTTACGTTACGGTGAGGCGCGGTTAGATCATTGCAGTGAATAGGAAGATAAACCGCTTAGAGCACTTGACCATGGTCAGGTCAGTAGGACAGCCCATCTTGGAGCTGACCCTACATCCACGGATTGAGACATAATATAATATAATTTCTTACATGTGTGTGCTATTAGCTAACTCAGATCTGATTTTAGCTTTTTGATGAAATGTGTTTTACTTTTCAAAGGATAATTAACATTTTATCATATAAATAATTACACATCCTATAAACACCTATCTATATAGAACTTTTATCTTCCTTCCACTTTTTCAAGTTCAATTGCACGCTAAACTAAACGTCTTAAATTCATCCTCTTATCAAAACTCGAAACGGGGTTGACTGCCCTAGTTATTCTATCATTGCATGTCCAAAAAGAATTGTCTCCTAGATAAGAAGATAACTATCGTTTAGAAAATAAAGTGCTCGAGGTACATCATTATTAGCTTTCAAGCCAACCACCAACGTCTGATCCTAAGTGTATCATATATTAAAAGGCCGGCCAATTATATGGTATAAAAATGATCAAATCATTCTAATTAATCACGGAACTATTTCATGTTTCTCCGTCCATTATCCAATAGTCTTAGACTCAACCAGAAAATGAGATACAACTTCAATAATAGGTACAAGACAAGAGAGAACAAAAAAATGCAGAAAGAAACAAAAATTGACAATCCAATTCTTTTCCACCTCCAAAAAAAAAAAAATGGTTCCTAACAAGTGTATTCCTCGCACATATCTAAATTCCTCTCAAGCTTTTATAACAAGGTGTGTCTAGTAACCTGTCTCTTATACACATGTCGTCTCACTTCAACTCAGTTGGGGCGGCAGGGACGTCAAGAGTGATTCCGGCTTGGATTTGACCCCACCCGATTAGACGCCAATGCTTCTCAACACGTCGGCTAAGTGCGATCTTCTCACCCTTGTTAGTGCACACAGGGGAGGTAAGTTGCAACTTCGCCAGATCGTTCTTCACGGCAACAACTCTCGCACCCGTCGACATTGATCCTATGTTCAACATTAGCATCTCTGCTTTAGCCAGCTTAGATACCTTTCCCTGTCTCTCTGAGCCCTTGGTCCGAACACCGAGAAGCCGTCGAAGCAAGAAGAAATTTACCTGCAAAACCATAAAGCAAAAGGAATTCCATCATAAGCAAGTACTTTCTGGCACAGCTAGAGAACTGATTGACTGATTGTGATCCTTCAAGAGTCATGACATCAACCTTTAACGCAAGCAAGGTAGAAATACATAAAAATCTAGTTAGTTTTTAATGTTTTGACTTTAGAGCAGTTCACATCTTGACAACACCTAATGCAAAGCAAGAGGAAAGCGAAAATACAAAGATAAGCTAGACAACTCCATTGAATTGCAGAGCTTAGCAAGCTGATTCAACAACCTAAATTTCATGGAGCGCATGCATAAACTGAATAGTAGTAGTAGATACAGTCACCTACCTCAAGTTCAACAAAGACCTCCGGCAGTGATCCAACCTCTCCTAGAACTTGCCCGACCAACCTGTCAGCACGGGTCAAAGTGGGATCCATTGTTGTTCCAACACCAATTAAACCTCCTGGCACAGCAAATTGAAGCTCATTTTGCTCGGCAAATAATGAAACTATTCTAGAGTATATGGGTGTGCATCTGATATTTCCACTCTCATCTTTCACAACTATCCCAGGTCGAACTTCAATGAATTGGTTGACCCTCAAAACACCCTGCAGGAATAAATTTTCATACATGTTCAGCAAGATTGTCATGGTATGCTATGAAGCATGCACAATTTAGCTTCCGTGTCCACATGTCAACATATTTCAAACACAACACTAATCCAAGATTTTGTTTGACCCGTGTCTTTCATGTCCAACTGTCTTAATAAAAAACAAAAAATGTTTTGCCGGACACGCATGGACACCCAAATATCATCATATGTTGGCATGTCCAACTTTATTCTTGACCTATATTCTTGAATCTTGAAATGCATTTAGAAATAGTATAGATTATTGTTTATTAAAAAAGTTAACTTTAATGCTTTATAGAATTTAGAAAAAAACATTAAAAACATTTTTTAACAATTAGTTTGTACTTTGATATCAATAAATATCAAGATATTACTACAATTTATCTAAGAAGACACCGCGTGTCTCGTGTCATGTCATGTCTCGTGTCGTGATTCATACGGTATATGCTAGCATTCATGTACAGTATTGGAATATTTTCCAAGACTTACCCTCAGGATACTTCCACCAGCTACACCTCCTTTTATTTCGTCAACCTCAAACCCAGGTTTATTAACGTCAAATGACCGAATAACAATCATATTGGGTGGCGAAGTAAAATTCCTTTCTGGGATTGGGATCTTTTTCACAATATACTCACACACAACATCAATATTATACTTCAGTTGTGCTGAAATAGGTACCACTGGTGCACTATCAGCTACAGTTCCCTATATCAGGCCAGTAAACCACCAAAAGACAGGGGAGTACATTAGTTATTGAAGAGAGAATAACTTGTATAGCATAAACCTTTTCATAGAAAACTTACTTCAATGAACTTTTTAATTGTATCATGCTGATTCATTGCCACATTCTCTTGAATCAGATCAACCTTGTTCTGAAGAATTATTATGTGCTGTAGACGCATAATTTCCACAGCAGCTAAATGTTCAGAGGTTTGTGGTTGCGGGCAACTCTCATTAGCAGCTATGAGTAGTAAAGCTCCATCCATGATTGCAGCTCCATTAAGCATTGTGGCCATAAGAATATCATGTCCCTACAGAAATTGGAGAAGTAATATTGAACTCAACATGATGATTGACCGTTAGCTGGCAATACAACGTGCCTTGAAAAAAGATAGCCCAACCAACATGAATATTGAAATTCCAGACAGCGTCGTAATATTAGGAAGGGAGAAAAAAAATAAAATTATTGCAGAAACAGCACTGAATAGCAAATTAAAGTTTAGAACTTTACTGGGCAATCCACAAAAGAAACATGTCTCAGCAACTTCATCTTGGAGTTTTCAAACCCTGGTACATCACACATTGGACTATCTTCCTTTCCACTTCCATAAGCCCTTTAAAAGAAAACAGATCATGCCACTAGTCCCAAAAGACCTTGATAAATGATAATATAAGAACAACTGCAAAATAACTACCTACTTGTAGCACATAGGCCTTGGACACCTATCATCTTCACACTTATATATCTTTGCATTTGCATAGCCAAGCTTGATTGTGATGTTTCTCTCCAACTCATTTTTAAAACGCACGGTCTAGACATTCATAGGAAACCACAGCAGTTAACACTTCATATATCCAAGGCTCAAGGGAAGCCTATAAAACCATTGACAAACTAAAACTGAAAATGTAACCAAAAAAAAAAGATTAAAAAAGGTATTTTTAAAAATTTAAATGAAATATAAGTCGTCAAACCAGTTACTAAATCGCTCTAAGAATTGAAAGCTGTTCAGAAGGGCATCCAGAAAACTTGGCTCAAGTGAGTAAATATAACTGGATAATTTATCATATATGACAAATGAAAATCCAATGATTATGGGTTAGGGGAAGCCGACTTTATAGTTCTATACAAACATGTTTCACAAGGATATAAATACATGCCGATGTAAATCGTGCAAAACATCTGTTCTAAGCAAAAATCCTTACAATTCATGAGATTATGACAATGAGTTACCTTCTTCCCCAAAAAAAAAAAAAAGAAAAATCAAGAGAGAAATATTAAAAGCCAAGGAATACCTGAACACCTGATATTGCTTTCACAACAGTTGATTTGCCATGTGCCACATGCCCTATGGTGCCTGTCAGCAGACAATCCATCAGCATTAACAGCATCAATATGAAAGCAGCACATAATTTTTTATTTAATGATAAAGTATTCTAAATTCAAATATGGCTGTAGACTGTAGTGGATTTCACATTACTGGAACCAAAGATTTGAGAAAAACTGTTACCAATATTAATTGTAGCCTGCCGAGATATGACTTCCGGAGAAAGTGGATGCAATTTTGTCACGTCCAACTTACTCAGGTCCTGTTCCATCAAACCCTTCCTCGACATCTTGGCTTTTTCGATGGAAACTTCAGTTAAGTGAATAACTTGACAATATTTGATGCTGAAATATCTGCATGCATCACAGAACAAGAAATCTGCCTTAGAATATTCACAATTTTCTGTTTAATACCATACATGAGTATATGACACACAAATCATCTATGGAGCCCATCAATTAATGCTAAATACAGATTCATTATTTCTCTGAAAATGGAAAAAAAACCCTACAATTTCCGAAAATAACTTTTTGTAAGCTGTACATAAACCTTTCAGAAATTAGGAACTCTGTAAATATACTCAATTACTCATAAACCAACAAATTTTAAAAGTTTGCACAAATGGCTAGGTACTTGGATAACTCTACAACTAATTAATCAATGGGGACATCGATAGCAGAAAGGTTTAAATTGAGAGTGGTGGTGATGTTGAATCGACTACCAGATATCCACAAAAGCTGCTAATAAAATCTTTTCAAACTCAAGGATTATCAATGTACTATCTCCAATCATAATTACAGTTTCCAACAAATAAAAGCCAATAATTGATTTTATATTTTGGTGAAACCATCATGCGAACTGCCAAGCATGAGGTGTGGCTTTAAAAAGTGCTACCGATGCACACATAATAGAAGAAAGATATAATAGTATAATACATTAAAATGTTAGGTAAGAATCTTTTGGCCAAATTACTTAGCAACTGGTAAAACCCTTTACAATATACAAACATTGATCCTATTCTTACAAGAAACAACACATATTAACTCTCCACCGCTATCCCTTATATAGTTCCTTATTGATAACTTTTGGGTACCAATTAAGTCGCAACATTTTCTTACTTATCTCTTCAGCACGATAACACCACTCTAAGCGGAGTGTAAAAAGAAAAAGAGAAAGAAAAAGAGAGGATTAAAATAATATAAAATAAAATAAAATAGAATAAAAAAGAAATGGCAATTGCTAGCTATTACAAGAAGATTCGAATGTGTCATGATCCTCTCCAAAAAAACTATATACATGGGAAAAGAAGAAATGATAAGTAAATTGTCCAAAGAACAAATTAAGCTCTTCAAGATTCTTAACAATCCATACATCCAAATCCCGAACGATCAAGGTTTATTGCAGCTGCTCCAAAAAGCCGCAAGTTCAAAAGTAATCAAATCAAACACTCCCACTAAACGAATAACTCAAACACCGAATTACATAACCAAAAGCACAAGTGATGGCACAC
>NC_029776.3:32767031-32793639 GCF_000817695.3 Arachis duranensis | reverse complement strand
GAGAGAGAGAGAGAGAGAGAGAGAGAGAGAGAGAGAGAGAAAGAAATATATATTATATATATATAATACCTGGAAGGAGCTAAAGCGCAGAATGGATTCAGTAGTTGCTCCGCCGGTGAATACGACGGATAACAGCAACCCAACAACGAAGTATGCGGCGGAGTCAGTAGTGAGTGAGGAGTGAAGATTGAAGCTGGGGTAAGGACTAAGGAGTGCAGTGAGGGGTGTATAGCGGCTTATGGCTTTGGTAGAAGGTGACAACTTACGAGAATTAACTAACCCTAGTTGGGGATGAAAATTGGGAAATGATTTTTTTCTAAAACACTATTATATATTATTACTTTTACAATTAAAATATATTATAAAATAGTCTTTTAATATTATTAAAATTAAAATCTTTCTTTTTAAAATAAAAAAGTCTCCTTCGACTAATTTATTTTAATATTAGATGGTATCATGCACAACACTAGTCTCCTCTTTTAGTCTTTCTTAAATATTTTATCTAACTCAATCTCTAATTATTATAATATATTTGTGTATTTTTTTCTATTAATATATATAATATAATAAAAGAATAGTAGTAAGTCTAACGCTTGACAAATATATAAACTAATTGATCAACAAGTATTTTTATTTAAATAGTTGATAAGTGTCTTGCTAATAAACAGAAAAGCAATTTTTTCACACAACTCTCATCTGCAAAAGATTAAAAGTAAATCTGTAAATATAAATCAGTTGCATGTTGAGCGCGTTTTTTCCTTTTTAAGATTTTAGAATTTAGTTCGGAGAGATTTTGGGGCTGTGGGTTTGTGCGGAACGGTGCTAATTGTGGTGTTACGAGCCTTACATAAATCGGCCAAGATATGGTTTCGGTTTCTCGTAACTAAAATATAATGTGTCGTGAAAACTTAGGCTAATTAACTGTAAGATAGAATTGAAATGTTGTTGTTGTTGATGATTGTGATAGATTGATCTGCACAATGATTAGTGAGTTTGAGGTTGTTGTTGGTGCCATATTAGTTGTGGTGTTAGTATTGTGTTTAATAGAGATAATTGATGATGAATATGATATTGATAATGATGATGATGTATATTAAACTTGAATGGTTGGATATGATAATGATGTATATTGTTGTATATTGTATCAGATTAAATATGGAATGGTTGAGTTTGTTATCATTTGGCATGAGGAAGTTGATAGTGTTAGTGACTATATATATCTGTGTTGTTGATATAGATTATATTGTTGTTGAAAATGAATTATTGTGTGAGAGTGATTATATATGTGAAATTGGTGTCATATGGAGTAAAATTGGTGTGTTGAGGAGTGTTTGGAATTGGTTTGATATGGTTGGGTAAGTTTTAAAAAGGGTTGAAATGGAATTGTTGTGAAAATTGAGGTTTAGAAATCTTTGAGAATTTTGTGAAAAGTTGATTTTTGGCCAAACTTCGACGAGCCATAACTTGGCTTCCGGAACCTCAATTTTCCTCAAATTTATTTTATATGAAAATTGGGTTCGTGAGATTTATGCCGTTTGAAGAACGAATGAAAAATATTTTAAAACAAGGTAGTTTCTGTGTAAAGCTAAAATTTTGCAGCATTCAAGATTTTTGCCAACCCTACATAACTCGTGTACGCGAGCCTCCCAAGCGGCACGGAAGTTCGTTTCGGGCTGGCTATCCCGCGTACGCGAGAGGTGGCGTGCGTACGCGAGTAGGGAAAAATGTAGCTATGCGTATGTGTGACCGACGCGTACGCAGAATTGACGCGTACGCGGGACCTCTATTTTCAGCAAAGTAAATTTTATGTTTTAAAACCTAATTTTGATCTTCTAAACCTCTATTTTTATTCTCCAGTGTCCTAAACTTAATTTTAATTATATGGAGGGAGTTGAACATTGAGAGGGTAATAACTTGCAAGTGAAGAAAGATTGTGAAGGGATGATGTAAGTTGAAAAGTTTAGCAAAAATGCTGGTTTGTAAATAAATATGATTGTGGCCCCGGGTAGTAGGTAGTGGCGATGTTCACTTGCCCCGGGTATGAGATGGGGAAGAAGAATTATGAAAAATGAGTTTAATTATGGAATTTTGAATGAATGTATGGTTGTGATACCTGGGCAGTAGCAAGGATTGTGGTTCATCCCGCTTGCTCCAGGTTAGTGTTTGAGATTTGATAATAATGATGATTGATTTAGACTGAATAAATGTATGTTTGAGATCTTGGGCAGTAGCAAGGATTGTTGTAACACCCTACTACACAAAATCTTATGCTTAAGTCATAAGATAGGGGTGGTGAGGTATTACGATCTCTAAACATAACATACTTATATATATAATATAGTTTGAAAAAGATTTGTAGTTAGGAGCCTTTGAAGAAAAGTTTAAAACAAAGGGCGCAATGCTTATGTAAACGAAAAACTTGCGTACGAAGAAATGTAAGATATATGTATATACAACAAGAGTAGAGGATCAAGGATGTGTATAGCAAGGCTTCTGACTCGGCTCGCGAAGCTAGAACCGGCCAAAGCAAATACATACATATATATATATAACCCAAAAGAGTAACCCTAAATATATGACAAAACACCTGTTTCTCCAAGTCAACCTCTAAGAGGGACAAAATACAAAAAAACAAGGTGGAGAATCTACATACATATATAAATATAAACAAAATACGTCCCTGAGCCCCAAGAGTTCTTCGCTTCATCCGTGCTTCTAGAATACAGAGTGGTGCTTCTCAACCTGCATCTGAAAAATAACAATATTGTATGGGATGAGAACCGGGGTTCTCAGCATGGTTAAGGTTCCCACATATATAATAAATAAGGTCCCGGGAAAGCCAGAAGCAATCCTAGAATGCCGACACTTAGATTATAAATCTTAAAGAACTAAAGTTGAAACTATAAATGAGGGTAGGTCTCTAAGGTTCTAAACTTGATCAACATCTAATCAAAACCCTCAATCCTCTGTCTGCCTCCAATCCTCCAACTCCGGTGAATTTACATATACAAACAAATAGACAATGGCAAACACAAATAGAAAACAAGTAATACAAATAGTAAGTATAACAATAGCATATTAAAATCATTTAGGCAATCCCAATTAATGCACAAGCAATCAAAACACATAAATGCATATGATGCATGCCTATCCTATGGTATGATGATATCATCTATCGGTTATATAGCCAACCCGACACGTCTTGGTAACTAACCATGGACTGAAACACCCATTGCAGAGCAAGTGGGTTTGAGCTACAACGCCTTTGCTACTACCCGCTTAACCCAGCGCCAGTGGAATAACAACTACTATGGCTACTACCCAGGCAGGTGTTTAAAAGCTCAACCTGCAGCAAGTGAGATGAACCACAACCCTTGCTACTGCCCTAGCATCACAATCTCTGACCTGGAGCAAGCGGGACGAACCACCATCCTTGCTACTTCCTAGGGTCTCAAACATACATTCATTCAGTTTAAATCAAGCATCATCGTTATCAAATCTCAAACATTAACCTGGAACAAGCGGAACGAACCACCATCCTTGCTACTACCCAGGTATCACAAACATACATTCATTTATTAATCCATAATTAAATTTATTTTTTCATACTCTTCTTTCCTAGCTCATATCCGGAGCAAGTGGACATCTCCACTGCCTACTACCCGGGGCCATAATCACATTTACATACTTCTTATTCGTAATTCACTACCTCTCAAACTTTTTTCATCTCCAAGTTACTACTTCTTCCTACCTTCTACTCACCATTTAACATACAACTGAGGTTTAGGGGCTAAAAGAGTGAAAATAGAGGTTTAGAGGTTCAAAATTTAGCTTCAAAATACAAAACTTGGGTTTGCTAAAAAGGGACCATGCGTACGCGTGGGAGTGCGTTATTGAGACGTCACGCATACGCATGGGCGTACATTTTTCCTTCCTCGTGTATGCAAGCTCCTTGCTCACGTACGCGAGATGTCCAACCCGAATAGGTTGGTCACGTCGCGTATAGTGGTCGCGTATGCAAGCTATGCAGAACAGCAAAAATGCTTAATGCTGCAAAATTTTCAATTTTGCACTCTGAACTTCCAACACGCATAACTTTTTCATTTTAAAATATTTTCTATCCGTTCTTCAAACAACGTAAACTTCACGAACTCAATTTTTATACGAGATAAGTTTGAAAAGGTTTGAGGGTCCGAAAGCCGAGTTATGGCTCGCCGAAGTTTGGCTAAAAATCATATTTTCACAAAGTTTACCAAACCTCTATTTTCACCAATCTCATAACTCAATACCAAAACTCTAAGCTTTTTGACAACATCTAAACATACCAATTCACATTTCAATGTTCAATTCATTCTATAGTACCCTAATACACAACTCCAATAAGCATAGCATATTCAACTCATAATTAATCAAACTCAACCTCAAAATCTCATATTCAATTCACAATCATATACTCAACTATCATCATCATGGTTCATCATTATCAACAATTTACAGATTTCCATATCATCAATCCATTCCCAAATCAACAATATAATTCAAAAAATACCATAACATCTATAACACAAGTCCTAATTATCATCAATCATCATTACATATTATAATAAGTTCAACCTTTCACTAAAGCCACTGACATTTATCAATTTCACCATGTTCAGCTTATCCTAAGTCATCTAGCCTAAGTTTTCACGACACCGTACATATTATATTCGAGAAACCAAAATTATACCTTGGTCGATTTCTCCCCTAAGTCAAAAACACCCAAATTGGCATGGTCACAAGCCTCCGACACCGAAACCTCAGCACCCAAGGCTTAAACAAGCATCCAATCTCTTCAATTGAGTTCCAATCTCACATATACACTATCTAACACATATTATCACATTCACATGCACCAACTTAATTCCTATTCACAATTAACCAAGGGATTCACTAGGGTTTGAGGATCCTTACCTTGTATGTACCTTAACCAAACAAGAGGCTGCTAATTCTCCAAGCTAGATTGTCCTTAGAACATTAAATTCACCAAAATCTCAACCTCTAAGCTACTAAATTTTGAAATTAAGAAGGGAAAAATTGAGGAAGAAAATGTGACTTTCTTATGTTACAACGTATTGGGCTTTGTAGAGCTCGACATTGCGGTGGCGTGGCCGCAAATGGTGTGGCGATCGGAGCTCGAAGTAGGAAGTTACCTTGATTTGAAATTGGAGTTAGGGTTTGAACTCCATTTCAGTCCCTCCCCTCTTGATTCAGCGGTCCTCATGGAATGAGGAAGAAAGATGTCTGAGCTTGTTGTATATATGATGGGCCATGGGGCCATTTCGGGTCCGGTTTACCCGGTTCGGCCCGTTCGGCTCAATCTTAGGACAAATTCGTTAAAATTAGTGTCAAAATTCCTATTTTAATTTTCTCTACTCCATTAAACTATAAAATTTCATTTTCTAATTTTTTGATTAATAATTATTTTATTTACTAATTTCTCAGGTTTTACAATTATGGTTTGTCCCACTTGCTCTAGGTCAATGATTATGACGCCTAAGTAGTAGCAGCAGTAGTGGTTATTCCACTTGCTCTAGGTTGAGCACTTAAACACCCATCTGTGTAGTAGCAATAGTAGTGGTTATTCCACTTGCTCTAGGTTAAGCGGGTAATAGCAAGGGGGTTGTAGCTCAAACCCACTTGCTCCGCAATAGGTGTTTCTGTCCATGGTTAGCTAGTAGGACGTGTCGGATTGGCTATATCGACAGATGATATCATTAGCCATAGGATATGCATACATCATATACATATTTTTTTTGTATGGGTGTGCATTAATTAGGGTTGCCTATGTGATTATTATGCTTACTTGCTAAATTTGCTACCTGCTGTAATTGTATTCTACTTGTGTTTGCTTTTCCTGTATTTTGCTTGTCTGTGTGGTTCCGCCGGAGTTGGAGGATTTGGAGAAAGGTATATTATGGAGGGTTTGGATAGAGTTTTGGTTAAGTTTAGAAACCTTAGAGAACCTCCCTTGTTTATGGCTTATTTATGGTTGTAAAGAATAATTTTAAGCTTGTAATCTATAGTCGATCGTTCTAGGATCGCCTTTGACTTTCCTGGTACCTTATATGTTAGTTATGTAGGCACTGTTACCATGCTGAAAACCTTTGGTTTTCACCCCATACATATTTTGTGGTTTTCAAATGCAGGACGTGAGACACCTTGCCGAGGCATGCTGGGAGCTTTCTAAAGCAAAGAATTGTTCTTTTGGGAGTTATATTTTGGTAGAGTTGTTATATATTTGTATCTTTTCTGTTTAATCTTATCCACCTTTCTACTTTTATCCGATCGTGAGTGTTGCGTTGTTCTACTTGTATTTCGGTTAGTAACTTTTCTTCAAGGCTCCTAGATAAATCTCCTTTTCAACTATATTATATATATGATTTTATTTTTAGAGGTCATAATACCTCGCCATCTCTATTTTATGACTTAAGCATAAAACTCTGTGTGATAGGATGCTACATTTTACATGTGTATAGAAGGAAATAGCAAACACATACCTCAAATGCATTAACGGTGAGTAGGAAGAACCGACTCTTTTCATCTTTATCATTGCAAGATTTAGTAGATACCATGGTATAAAGTAGTAAATAAATGGACTATGAAAATTGGATAGAGTAAATGTAGTACCAGAAGTATTACATTTACTACTACAGTTAAAACTGCTCTATAATAAATAATGGAACAACCAACTTCATGCAATTAAATAAATTGCATTGGAGAATGAAAGAAGATACTGGATTAGAATAAAATAACCGAGTGTTTGATAAGTGAATAAGTGAACACAGTTATTTAATGAAGAAGACTGACATGATTATTTATAGTTGGATTGTTGTTTATGTAGTATGAAAAATGAATGAAACAGTAATTCCAGAAGACCAAACAGAAAATTGACTTAAGAAAAAAATTGAAATATTATGTAGACTAACTATTGAATAGAGTTAATTATTTCCTGCAATATAACAGGTTCACATAAATCAAAGTAAAAATAATATGGAGACATTGAAAAGATAAGTGTTAGCGTATATGAATGAATACTTTTGAAAATTTACGGTGACACTCAATCTCAATTAATTGGTGGTGGGATTATTAAGTATGCATATATGAACTATTGAAATGATGAGATATAATGATACCACAAATTATCAGAATTAAGCACAGTAGCAAGTTAGATAACAACAAAAAATTCCAATTGGCTTATTTGAATGCACGATGAATAAAATAAATAGACGGCAACTTTATAATGATGGTATATACATAAAAAAAATAAAAACAATATTTTTAATAATAAAAAAATATTGTTTCTTGCATATAGAAAAAATATTGTTAATAATTATTTTAATATTGTTAACACTATATGAAGTTAGACAACCAGACACATTTTTAATTCTTTAACTCTGTTCATAAATAAAAGATCAATACAAAATTATACATATAAACTAAATAATTTTTTCCATGCCAGTGTTTTGCCATCCAAAATTAAACAGATAAAAAATTTTATAAACTATAAATAAGACATAAATATTTTAACTTTATGACTATTCTATTATTAAAAATTTAAAGAACCACCTAGAAATTGAAACATATAGTAATAGATACCCGAAACTATTTTGTGTTGGATAGATTGTTAAATTCGTTGACCTCCCATGGTTATTTTCATAAGTGATATAAAAAGTATCCAGAGGTACTTTAGTGAATTGAAAAGAAATGAGCTAAACACAGTGGATATAAAAAAACACTCAAATAAAAAAGATTGCTAAAGTGATTTTATTGGTAAAAAAAGATTTAGAGTCCATTTGAATGCAGAGTTGATTTTTTTTATTTAATTAGTAACCTATATATAATTATAACTAATTAAAAATAACTAATACGTTGACTTTATTATAATAATATGGTAGATTTCGGTAGAATTTATAAGTTGATTGTTTCATTGTTTAAAAGGAAAAATTAATAAAAAGTTTTAAACGATACATAAATCCATGTCATAATTGCTTGATGTATGTTTTACAATAAAAATATGCAAAGTAACATAAATAACATTTCAATTAGAATTCGAATACATTTGGTAGAAATTAAACTGCATTATATCACAAATGTTGAAACATGGCTTAAATATAAGCATGAAAAGATATTACATAATTATAAATGGCATGATTAACATAAGAGCAGTAAAACTACATAAGACAAATATTTTAACATAAGATAAAACTATGTTCTACAACTTCATGATTTTTACATGCAAGGTGGACTCATCATCAGGAGATACAGAGAACTTCAATAAAGTGCCATCTCTAAAACTTTGCTCATTACAAAATTCTTTCTACCCGTAGTCAAGAACAACTATTTTTTTCTTGTCTTTATTCCATCTTAATCCCATTGGATAAGAACAACTATCCTCTAAAACAACATTTAATTACAGTGTTGTTCCTGTTTGAAAATGCATTTTGTGCAAATCTCAAAGGAATAATCTGCATAATTAAATATTTTTAACAAAAATAATATAAGAAAGAATGTAAAGTTTAATACACTAATTAATAAAAAAAATGCACATAACAAAAAAAAACTAAAATTTAAAAAACTCACCAAAGCATTACTATCAATTATTTTAGACATCAAGATTTTCATGCAAGTGAATACATTTGTATTGAAAGTGGAGAGATTTAGGTAAGTTGGAAATTCAATCTTAGATGGCTGAATAGTATCAAGCTTATGACAGAATGATGTAGTTGCGAATCGAAATCCATCTTTAAAATTTCTAATGCCATGGTTATGGTAATCTGGCATAATGGAATAAGGTGGAAGAAAATTGCCAATTATTGGATGGTTAGTAACAGTAGATAAGGGCATCAAACCTGGGTTATTAATTTCTGAAGTAGTAGCAAAATGATCGTAAGTTATAACTGATAAATGATTATAGTCACACCATTATAGAAAATGACACTTGAATCACTCTGTCTATAAACAATTGCAACATCACAACTTTGATTAAAAGAAAGGACTTTAGAAAAAGTTGCAATTGGATATTAAGGGATCTCTTGAGAAATGCAACAGTGATCAATTGACATATTAATTTGTGTTCCTATCAAAGGAATTGCTACTTGAAGTGTTGTGGGTACAGGTTTAATAGTCTGTAGCTAATGGATTGATTGAGCAGGATTATTGTAATTTAGAAAAAACTTGGATGAAGGGTATGGTAGCTGATTTTTGCATGGCTTTGAAAATCAAATCAGACCAGTCAGTCAAACCAATCAAATTGGGAACCAACGATAAAAATGGTCCGGTCCTATGAGTAAAATCACTAAGTTGAAAACCGTCCAAAAACCGTTGAACTGACCAAGAACCGGATCAGAAATCGGCCGGGTCTTTCTAACCGACATCGTTTTGCATATTTTTTTTTGAAAAAAAACAACGCCCCCTTTCCCCCAACCCTCCCTCCTTCTTCAAAGTTCAAAAAGACAAAAACCCAAAACCAAAACCCTAGCTTCTTCAATGGTTCCACTGCCGCTATCCGTGGTTGTCGGCGCCTCCATGGCTTCCCTCTTCGCCATGGTTCTGAGACCAAACCTCTGTTCTAGCTCTGCTCGGTGTCCATCCTCCCGTGGCTTCTTTATTTGAGTTGCTCATCGTTGTGTCGCTGTTTGCCGTCTCGTCGTCGTCCTGCTCTCTGTCGCGCTCTATCGCTGTCGAAGGTTAGTGACAGTGCTTACATGGTTTTTCCTTTTATGCTCTATTTTGATTACAGGGATTTTTTGTTGAAATTATTGATGAAAATGGCTTTGTTATGATTTCTGATTTCTAATTCCTGATTTTAATATCATTGTTGATGAAAATTTCTTTGTTATGATTTCTGATTTCTTATTTCAATATTATTGTTGAAATTATTGATGAAAATGGCTTTGTTATGCTGCTGCTGTTGTTTTTAAATTCCAATTTCCCAAATGCATGCCATTTATATTCCTTTGTTTTTGTTAAAAGCCCCCTTGAAGTTCATCATTTTATCGGATTAGGGTTTTTGAAGTTTTTAATTTGGGTAATTTTCTTCTGGACCATTAGGAAAGTAAGGAGCTTAAAGGTGTTCTAGAAAGGAAAATCTTGAAGGTTAAGGTACAACCTCCCTTTTAAGTGTTTCATGAGAGAAAGCTTGAGTGTTCAGGAAAGATATCTTAGATTTCTTGCTATAGTGGCACTTATATTCAATACTAGGAAGAGAAGACATGATTACTGCAGTTTGACTTGAGAAATAGCTAATAGTTGTTTGGACTACCAGTGATGTTTTACACTCGTGCAGATTGCATATTAGTATTCTTTTTTGTATTAAAACTATTGATATAATTACATAGACTTTCACATCATCAAAATAAAATTTGTGTTATCTATCTACTCTAAAGTAACAATATATGCCAAAACAGGATATACTTTCTGGTGCCAGTGAACATTATCAGGCAAGGATGGAACTGTGATAATCTTTTCATCTTCCGGTCTCTGTTTTCTAGCTTAGCAATTGCATTGTCTGTTGATTTTAATATGAACATGCTACTACTATTTATAGTAATGTTGTTTGATACCCTATGGTACTTTCATTCTAACCCACAAATGCTGATGAACTGACCTATATATTTCTTGTATGGATTTTTTTCTTGAATTATTTTCTGGGGGTTGATTCCTTTTATGAGTATCTACTTAAAGCTCATATCCTTTTATAGAAGGAGGACTTTTTGGAGAATTTTTCATTCTGCTTATGTTGCTGTGCATAAGTATTTTAGACATGGTCCTTAAGTTGTTTGGTTGGGATATGATAATTTATCATTATTTTTTATTTTTATTTTTTTTCTTGAGTGGTTAATTGTAATGACAATCTTTAAGATTTGAGACTATGTTGATTATTAATTTGGAAGATAACCTTTTATGTAGTATTTTAAATTTGGAAGATATTTTAAGATTTATATTAGACTATAATTATATTTTAAGAAAAACCTTAGTTTTTTTATCATGTTGTTGTCTCTAACCTTGAGAACACAAAAATGTCCTCACCAACATAAACCAATTTCAGCCATCCAACTTCTTCCAGTCCATATAAAGTTACCAGATTGTGAAATCCATCAAGTATGTATCCAGAAACATTTCTTTTTTTGATCATCAACTCTAATTGGTTCTCATTGGCATCAATGAACTGTATTCTATTACCCAACATATCCTTATAGTTACTATAGAAAAGGGAAGAAAACTCGTGAAGAAACTACAAAAAATTGAACAAACTAATAAAAAATCTCAAACTATGGCACATTTAATTTATTAATATAAACTAATAGAATGAAAATTAAATAACATCACACTTCATTACCGATTTAGGGTCAATCTTCATGTAGAATAATCATTCATCTCGAATTTCATAGGCATCAATAACTTATTATCCATTTTGGTTACAAATATGAGTGACAAAGAAGAAAGAATGCAGGAAAATATGATCTTATATGAAAAAAAGATAGAAAATAGGGTGCCTTGAAGATATATCTAGGATTATGAAGATGAGTAGAATAGATTTAAAATACAAAGCTTAAGGAAAATGGTGCTGATATATAAAGAAGAAATATGGACAAATAAAGTAATGTGTGAGAGAACTCATAATGTCTATGAAAAAAAAGGAAAAAAAGAGTACTTTAAAACTAACGTGCTTCATACGTGACTCTGTGAAGTAGCATGCGGTAACAAAAATGATGTCAACTGAATTTCATATAATAATTATTATTTTTGAATAAAGACTGAAAAATTGCATGAAAAGGTGTTAAGCAGATGCAGGTGACCAGGCATGTATTTTGGGATATGGAATAATTGTAGGAATTATCTTTTGATTTATACATGACCAACTTAAGAGACATAAAATTTACTGTTAAAAAAAGCTTAGATTTTAATTTAACTTTTCAAGGGTGTACATGTTGCCACTAAAATTAGAAAGGTAGTTATGTTATTTATTTAGTGATATTAATTATACGATGTCTGAAAATTTTATAATAAAATAATAGTTCAACTAAGTAGATTTTACATATCATAAAATATAAAAAAACTAAAAAATTGAAAAATACAAATTAAAAAGTATATAATGTATATAATAAATTAAATACTTCAAAAAATATATAAGTAGATGAGAATGGTATTCTGATTAAAGAAAGGAATTAATCAAACCAAACATGCTAACGAACTACTAATTATTAGTTATCGATAAATAAATCTTTAAATTATAATACAGAATTTGGCAAGTACACATTTTTTTGAGATAAATATTATATATGCTAAAACTCAAATTTATAATATATGAACGCATTGATAATAATTTAATTTGACTTAAATGTACCTAATACATAGCAAATAAATTTATTTGATAAACATGACAATACAAAATATTATAAACTAATCACGTTTTTCATAATACAATATCTTATTATAACTCTAGAAATATAGAAACGCATTATGTAGATCATAAATCCTACATAATGTTAGTACATAGGAATTTAATATTAGTGGGAATACATGACCATAAAACAAAGGACAACAACATGATAATATATAATTAACCAAGACAATAAAAGCACTCTACAGAGACTGGTTTAAGCTATAAACCAAGTCATCATTTTAATTTAAAGCAAACATTATATTAAACACATTCTTCAGACCATACTTCAAACCTTTTGGCAATATGACCAACTCCTTTAAACTTATAACTTCACTAATCTTGGTGAAGTTTTTCATCATTTTTCTCATCATCAATAATGATTTTTCTACACTTCGACGACGAAGTAATAACAGAATCAGGATAAAGATCAACCAACTTCTTAGACCATCCAGTAATAATTAATTCCCTCTTTGATATTGAGAAAGTGTTAGTATTGTCATCACCTAAGATCTCAATAGAGGGAGAACCTAACCTCTGATTAAAAAAACTGAAACAAAAAGATAACTTATTTAATAACATAATCTTCGTGTAATGTTAATAAATAAAATAAAAATTCATGCACCTTAATAGTATCAACATAATCGGTCTGAATGCCAAAAAGTTTAAAATCTTCACCACCCAAGTTTTGCTATTAGATAAATTTATTAGCAGGTTAGACAAATAAAAATGATGAAAAAAGAGAGGTGAATGAAATTAACTCGCGCTATAAATGTTATGCTTGTCTACATAAGCAGAAATGACAGAAATCTCTCTACATACCTTGATAACTATTATCTTGCATGGTTAAAAAGAGTTAATGTCTTCCATTTTAACAGAAATTTTGAATAAGAGCTTCTTATTCCTAAAAGAATCTAACTCAATGAGATACTTCTCATTCATGCCATTTACATATGAAAAAAATTAAATGTTAGTAAAAATATGTTGAATTAGCATCCAAAATGTTTGTAGCAGTATATGGGGGCCATTAGAGCATACGAAGTTAAATAGTACCTTGGTTAACTGAGCAAGCCTAAGTTCAGAAGCAATAGTGCCAAAAAAATTTATAGCTTCTTTGTCGTATAAAATAAATGATACAGTGTCAGTGTTATCGGTAACTCTTAAGTTAAAACTATACCTAATTAAAAAAAAGATACAAATACATGCTAATTAGCTAATGTATATGATAGAATGAAATAATGAATATGATATAGTTCTTATAAACTGGTTACCTAAGAGTATGAGAGGATGAAAATGTATCACATGTAGTACAATCATATGATGTATCACTTTCCTTCAGAGAATGGAAACATTGCTTGCATCCTTTGTACCACTAACCATTCTTTGAATCGATAGCAAGAATAGTTCCAATGGTAACATAAGAACCATTCTAGAATTAAAAAAAAATTGAAATGTCATAAATAATAAGTCTTGATTATTTATATAAGATGGAATCAAACCTCAATTAACTCCTTAAGCTCTCATATAGGTTTATAAGTAGATCGATTTAGAAGATCATCTTCCAGGTTATATGTAGGATCTACACCAGTTTGAGTGAGTTGATTAGCATGAGGGACTCCAAATATTATAATTCTGTAATAAAAATATTATACTGTTAGTACCATAAGAAACAAACACTTAGATGAGAATGTAAGAAAAAAATGATAATATAAAAATTAAATAGAGTCACCTCTACTTGAAATCCTTAACCTTCTGAAAGTCAAAGTTAATGTACAGAATTGAATTATACTTTGTGTTGGATATACCCATAGCTCCTATAAAATGATTGTTGATTAATGATTAAAAAACTCTTAATTATATACTTGAATAGTTATATATTTGTAATAAGGCACCTTTGAACATATTGAATTTGGCAAACTAGATAATAATAATATACTCAAAAGTAGGTCGTCTCTTAATACGTTCACTATAAAAAAAATATGGTTAAAATGGCGGGTTTTTTAGGTATTTACGGTGGTTTGAACTGTCATTATTACCAAAAACGGCGGTGTTAGAAAATGACGTAATTCTGATCGCCATTCTGGTTATTACGACGATTTTCAAAAAACTACCACAATTCACTGGGTTAAAACGGCGGTTTTTGGATATGTTAAAATGGCAGTTCAAACTGCCATTATTTCCAAATAAAAGGGCAGTTTTTGGTTAGTTAAAATGGCGGTTAAAACCGCCGTTATTTCCAGGATAAAAATGGCATTTTTGATTGGTTAAACGGCGGTTTGAACCGCCGTTATTTTTAAGGTAAAAATGGCATTTTCAATTGGTTAAAACGGCGGTTCAAACCACCGTTATTTCCAAGGTAAAAATGGCGCTTTTGATTGGTTAAAACAACATTTATGAACCGCCATTTTTACACTGACAGAGTAAAATTTTGATCGGTTAAAACGACGTTTGAAACTGCCATTTTTACTAGGTTAAAATAGCTTTTTTAATTGGTTAAAATGACGTTTTTGAACTGCGATTTTTACCCTGACATTGGCATTTTTGTTGGCTAAAATAGCATTTGAAATAATTGTTTTTACCGGGTTAAAATATAATTTCATATTGTTTAAAATGGCAGTTATAAACCGCCATTTTTACTAGATAAAAGCAACATTTTTTAATCGTTTAAAAAGATAATTTAACCATTATTTTTATCGCGTTAAACATAATTTTTTGATTAAAATTTCTCAATAATAAAAAATCAATACTCATCAACAAAATATTATTTAACTCAAACAAGGTATTAAACATAATATATGATTTTTTAGTATTAAAAATCAAAAGTAATAATCCCTATACAAATAAAATATCTAACATAACTTGATTTTTTAATTATAAATCTCTTTAACATGTAACTCTTAATGCATAAAATTTTTTATCAAAAAAATATTACACTGCTCTGTTGCTCACTCCAGAGTACTTCTGATTCCATATATCTGCTTCCACACTATAGGACCTGTGAAGTACCTCTGGTGCAACATAATATGCACTCCCAGCAATGTCATCTAGTCGTTTGTCTACAGTCAATACACATTAATGAAAAATTAAGAGATCCCATTATTATTCCATTAATCTCTTATCCCATTATTATATTTCTATGGCAGGACATGCAGCTGAAGTTCTCTTATGCTTTGATCCCCAACCCCAACAAATATCTAACTTCACAATTTTCTTTTTCACCCCTAAAATCCCTCGACAATTTGGGGCACCACATTGGTATTTTACCTCAGGTCTAAATTGCACAAATCTGATATGTCAATAAGAAATGTTAATCTCTGATCACGTAGATAAATTCACAATTTATTTTCTATATGTTATTCTTAACATACCCAAAAAAGATATGAGAATACCTACTAAGTAGAAAATAGAAAATGAAGAAAGAAAAAGCAGAAAATACCTGTAATCATATGTCAAGGGATCTCCCATTTCTATTGTATGGGAAGCAAATACACCAACTCGCGTTTCACCATCTACTTGCCTGCAAGAAACAGCGAAAACTAAGACGGATACACAGCAAGGCACCTGCCATGGAATAGACAAATTCTTTCCCTTTTTGTGTAGTAATATTTGGAAGATATCTCACTACTTGTTACATGTTTTAAGAACAAGTACATTCTGCAACTAAATGCCCATCAATTTAACTCTTTCTATTAAAATCTTTGTTAAATGTATGTATGGGTATTAAATCTTGATAGCAGTTAGCAGAACTTTGGTATAATAGTATTATTATAGTCATATCAAAGAATTCCAATTTCGAGTTACACTAGTACAACAATGAATTAATGAAGCCAATGAAAAGAAGATTTGGCACTAACCACTTCTCGAGAACACAATTAGGATCACAACCATGGTTTAAGAAGCAAGCCATATTTCCTTTGAAGGTTGCATCTATAGTAAAATCTTTACGAATCTCACATATGTAAAAATTCTGTACACCCCCATATTTCATGTCCCAAAGCCTTTTTTCATATAAAGCGTCATCAATTACTGCAATAGAAAACATTTCAGTTAATGGTAGAAAGGCTCACTTGAAAGATAAAAAAGGTTTTTAACAATATAAGCCAAAAGAACTGAGAGCTACCTTCTCCAATATGCTCAATTATGAATTCGCCTTTGTTGATGGTTTCAGCTGCCTTTACACCCCATCCATAATGTTCAGTTTGAATCAGAAGCACATGGTTGCAAAAATTTAGAATTTTTCACCCCAAACAAAATTCAATCCCGAATATACACATTGAGATTAAAGGAGAAACAGATGTTTCTCAAATCTCGTTTCAGGACAAAAAATTAATAAAATCTAAAGGCCATATAGATAAGCTACAAGCTTTCAACCTAATAATTCATAAATTATAGATCAAAAAATAAAAGAACAGAATGTACTTGCCATTATTTATCACGACTTTAGAAATCACTTTATCACTGATGTGCCTTTGCACTTTGGCTCTCATGCTTCAAAGGGGTAAACATGAAATTTCCTGAAAATAATGCTTCTTTATCATCCAATTAAAAAGATTCACATCTTGGTTAAACTTAAAAATTAAAACTCAAAAAGAAATATAAATATCTCCACCAGATCCTTAGAATGCTTCCAAAATCATTTCTTTCTTGGTTTCAAGCATTCTAACAGTACGAAGACATGTATGGCTTTTTTCACAAGCGGCACAAAGGGAGCATTGGGTAAATATTTAATGACTTGATTGAGATTCTATTTAGTTTATAATTCATATCATTGCAGACTCAAGGAAGAGATTGGTGTATGACTATATCTTGGAAGTATTTTAGTGAAAAAAGGGACTGGTACTAAGTATAAGGAAAAGAACTGATAAGAAGTTTAAAATATATAGATAAGTAGGATATCCTGCATATATATATATATATATAGCGAGAGATACATTTGCAGAGTGATAGGGAGCACTTCAACTCACTATAGTTTACAACGTAGTTAGTATATAGTGCACAACAATAATTAAACTAAAGAAAATTCCATGCTAAGATCAACAAAGTATTAATTAGAGGAAACTGGATTTTAGTTTCAACATGTAGCAACCACGTTATACACTCTAAGTTAGATATATAAGCTTTTATAATCTATGCTCTAGCATCATATTCAACAAAAATTCATCCCAAACTACTCAGACTGATTTAAATTATAAAATAAGTTACAACCCAATGAATTATGGGATTCAATTTCAGCCATGAATAGTAAATGTTTTACATTTTTGCCTTAATGACCAAGACCATCAAAGATATTGCAAGAAAAATTTGGATCAATCAAGATAAGCCATAAACAAGAGCTGACGTTTTCTTGAGAGGAAGAATTGATGAAGTCTTGGTCAATTTCTCAACAAGAAGACTCATCCTAAATATCATATGAGAGTACAGTCAAACTATCTAAAGTTCTAAACATCGAGGAACAGAAATAAGTTACCTGGTAAAGAATCATAAGTATCAAAAGAATGATCCCAACTGCCATTGCGCTGCTATAATAAAATGCTAACGATTTGCTTAAGAAGGATGCCAGTATTGAGCTAGCAGTCCTTATATCTAAGAGCTTGTGGTCAAAAGGAGACATTGATCGAACCCAAGAACCCTTGGTAACTTTTTCCCGCTAGCCTTGTGAGCACATTCCTATAGCAAGAGATGCATTCCCGAACAAGACGCACAAAATTGCCCTAATAAATTAGATATACCATTTTACAAATCCTAGTTTAATTTAATACACGAAAATTGTGAGTTATAAAGGGAATAATATTGCATAATCAAATTGAGACTTGAGGTATAAGCCCAGTCCTAGAGAAAATGGTGTTCACCATGTTCACTCAACAAGATAACAGATCACTAGAACTAACCTCATTGATCAAATACATATTCATGCCGTGCACAAAGAGATTCTTCAAAAGCAGATAGGCTTCACAAATACACACATATGGAAACAGATATCTATTTGGAATGCGAACATTTGGATCTACAGGCAACACCTTCACTTTCATGGAGTGCGCAAATTTACTCAGGTTTCTAAACCTTGACAGTCCGCGTATCCTAACTCTTTCGACAACCACAGCAACACCAGGCTTAGAACCAGAAGATTTCCCCACAGGAAAGCCACGTGATAGTTGTAGTATCGAATTCTGGTTAAGACCTGCAAAAAGAATAAGCCAAATTTCAGGTTAGATATCTTTTGATTTCCTTTGAAGGCATGAGGTCCTTATGCATCCATCTAGATTGCTGAAAGGCTTTATGTTACAGCTCTCTGCAGCATCATCTTTCGCTTTCTACCTTTTGCATCTCTCCCTTCAACATCTTTTCTTCTCCACCAGTTATTTGAGCTTATTGACCGTTCTGAGCAGCTCCCTTATTATATTTAATGGCATCACCCACCACAGAGGCTCTATCCATCTGTTAAAAGCAGACTCAACCTATTATTTTGATTTTTACAAATTTCTAAACAAGTTTATAAGTGTTATATACCTTTGTGGGGCTTGGGATAACACTCCTCAGGATTTTGTATTTGCCATTCAGTTGCTCTCTTCTTTGTTTCTCACTTGCTATGGTTCAAGATGAAAATCAAGATGTAACTGAGTGCAAAATAAAAAGAGAGAATAAATAAAAAGCGCAACAAGCTACTGAGAAACTATCCATAAATATCCGATAGCGAAATCAACGCTTACAAGTGAACAAAAAATGAATAATGAAAATTACATTATTGTGCTTATTTTCCTTCCCCTATCAAAATAAGAAGATTATAGTGCCACTTTAAAAGTCTCAGACTTCATCTAATTGGCTTGGCTAAAAGAGATTAGAATAGAACCAATAGGAACATATGTGACATGTAACAATGAATCAAAGAAAAATTCTCCCTATAATTTATATTTACATTGCATTTGAAGAGGCATAGCTTTCTAGTGATAAGGATTAATCCCCTCACCAAAGACTAATAAAAGCCTTTCTAATTTTATACCTGAATAAAAGATCAATTTTATACCTGATTGACATAAATCGCCACAGGTAAAGGATAATTATCTTACTCTCCTTCTTGATTTCTTTTGATAGTTGTTAACAGAGAAGAGCTTCTTCAAGACCTTCATATTCACCACCATGCTAGGCCTATTGATATTCTTAGTTGCTGGAACTAGTGCATCATTATTATTGTTATTATTGGCAAATCTTGATGAAGCTAGAGTAGCACATCTGAAATCAACAAATCTTCTATTATCATAAAAAAGTAATAATACTTTATCAAAAGCCTAGAAACCAAGGAATAATACTATCGAACGGAGAACAAATTCATTAAAACAAATTAGTATAAAATAAGTGTCAAAATAGTGATTGAGCTTTTTTATGTGTAAAATGAATGAGAAATCACTGAAACTAATTCAATACTTTGAAGTAACAACTAAATATATAATTGTGATCAATACTACAAAAATTATATATGACATGAAAGTGTGAAATTGTGTTTAAGAATATAAATTTGAGTTATCATAGCAAGTTCAATATTAATGGATATATATGGTTTGGGTGCATTGAGTTATAATAAGGTTTAATTACTCTGTTGATCCTATAGTTTTACCAAATTTTTAATCAGGTTCCTATACTTTTTTTCCTTTCAATTGGGTCCTTACACTGTTCTTAATTTTGTAATTACTTCCTTTTCATGTTAAAAATATTAAAATTAACATAATATTTTTACCAAAATACATGCCTCAAAGATTTAATTAAATTTTTAATTATAAATACCTTCAATTTGCGAAGAAATACTCAGTTAATTTTAATATTTTTTACACTAGGAAGGACTTAATTACAAAATTAAAGCAGTATAGGGACCCAATTGAAAAGAAAAAAAGTATAAGGACCTAATTAAAAATTTGGTAAAACTATAGGGACCAATAGAGTAATTAAACCTTATAATAACTCGCTTTATATTTAGGCATATATGATGATACATCTATACAAATAGTTATGTATTTATTGAAGAAACTTAATAGAAACATATTATAAGGATTATATGATTTTTCAGTAGTATATAAATTACCGTTACATACGATATAAGAGAAATTTTGAAGCTGGTGAGGACTAAACTGACTTGATTACATGAGTTTAACCCGGTAATTGAAAGAACTTCTTTGATTGGGTCAGTATTTGGTTAATATGAAATAGCGTCAAAAAATAGTTCAGTATTATTCTTAAAGCTAGAATCTAATTCAGAAGAAATATTGATTTGAATATCATCAATATCCTTGAATATATTGTCCGAAAAAAATGGTGAAAATCTGGAACTTGTACCGAACATGTTTGGAAAAAGAATGTATTTGGAGATTTCATGTAAGAATCAGAAATTGGAGAGTTTAACATGGGTATAATAAAATGATTATTTTGCTCTGCATCTTTACAAAGGTCTATAACATCTTCAACAATAATAGTAGGTTTTATGTACAGAGGAAGCTTAACCGGGAGAAAACATGGCTACTTCTCCAACGTGTTATAGTCTCTTACTTCAAGGATAAGGAACTTTTTCATACTAACATAACAAACCCTCAACCAATCACCTTCGCCCAGACCATACAGAGTAGTAAAACTATTGTAGCTGTTGACAATAATGGTAGTACGATGTCCCTTCTCAATGGCAACTTCAATCTCATTGCCACCAAAGTCATAGAAAACTAACTCGTTGGATAGAAAATCCGTATACCTCTTGAGAAGATAGACGGTATTTCACTCATGTCTTGTAATTAAAAGTGTATATCAATTAATGAGTATTGTGTTAACATGTAACAAAAAAGTAATAACTTATATGAAATAAGCATAATACGAAAAATGTATAAAAAATTAAAAGCAAATCATGTCTGGGTTAATTTTCATGTAAAATTGCCATCCCTGTTCGTGAACATTTGAGGAAGACATTAAAACTAAAGGATGGGTAGATGGATAGTATGAAAATAAATTAGAAGAGTACTAAGGATAGAGAAACTCAGGAAAGGAAGTTCCACATATTCTAAAATATATATAAATATATATAGATGTTATGAATAGGTAATTACTCACAGCAAGTAATGAATATTTAATTCGAAAAAAACTGAAAAAAATAGCTTTACATTAAGATTCGTATTGTATATAGCAATCAAGTACTATGATAGATTTGGGAAAGAAAACTTGTTAGTGTAATGAATTATAATTTGCATGAAACATGATGAATAAATTAAATGAACATAAGCAAAAACGAATTATTGGTATGGAAATATGAGTTGAAATGATAACATGTTATAAAGAGGCAAATCTGTCAGAAATATTAGTTGTCTCAATAAAAAGATTGAGCAAACTAAAAAGTTTATAGAACAAACCGTGCACGAGGATTGAAGGTGTAACACCCTAATTAGCCTAAGCCTTATCCCGCGTCGTAAAGCAGAAATTAATCAAAGGTTACGACAGTTATAAGGTTATACATATCTTATATAGAAGGAATTAATAATTTCTAGAAGTTCGATGAAGAATATAGCTCAAAAATAGGATTTGAAAAGCGCAAAACGTATTAGAGAAGCTACTAACTTAAAGCACATGAAATAGACGTGATATAACAAGATATAGTAGTATAATATCATAAGAATCTAGCCACGGCTCGTGGAGTTTAAACCGGCTAGCCATATGCAGACCATATATGAAAACGGACAGTAAAACAGCTTATACAATTTTTGTTCTCTCAAATACAAGCCTCTAGGCAAAACAAAACACAAAAGTGAGAGACATATACATAATAAATTAAAAGACCCAAAAGGGTATTCAGATCCTCCGCTCCTGTCACCAATCAGACAACTCACCGAGGTGGGTTGAGACCTGTATCTAAAAAATACAACAGAAGTATGGATTGAGAACCAGAAGTTCTCAGTATGGTAACAGCGCTCAGTGATGTATGATATAAGACACCGGGATGCCAAAGGCAATCCTAGACTCGATATCTATCACAAGATTCAAGCTTAAAGCATTTCTGAAACAAATACACATAATATGTAAAACCTCAACAAAACTTAAGCCATAGCACCACGAAAGGGTAATCTATCTTAGGGGATTTCTACTATAATCAACACCGCTGTCCCACAGCCTTCACCAACCGATCCGCCATGCGATCCCATCGCCATCGCCTTCCGAACCTCCTCAACCCCAGCAAAAACACAAGTATATACAATACAAGTAAAACACAAGTAGAAGCATATATAGCAATTAATACAATTAGCAATTAGACATGTTGTATAGATAGGGAAAACAATATCAAGTCGGCAAAGCATACAAACAGGTAGAAAATGCACATGATGAATTCCTGCCCTATTGGCTGTGATATCACATTGTCGGTTCAACTGCCAACCCGACACATCTCCATGGAGATGTTGCCCTTCAGAATCATGGTGTGGGAACCCCGGAGATATAGTGCTCGGATCACTATCCACGGTTTTGCCCCCGTATGCTCTTATGATCCAAAGGGATGTGAGCGGGATCTATCACCTCCGACCTCACATCTAAGTACAAGCGGGTCGAACCACCGCCCTTACGTCGCCGCCGCTACCATGACAAGCGGGATCCAACCTCGGTCCCTACCGAGTGCATAGCGTCTCATAATCTCAATAAAAAGTAGTGCAATGGTTTTCAAACATTTTTAGTACAAGATGTCCATCACTTCATCCAGAGTCCTCGACTCTATTCAACCACTGTTCCTTCATGTTTCAGTTCCTTAATTCGCCTCTCATCCATCAACCATTCATCACACATCATCAATCCTTCCTCAGTACGACAGAAACCTAGTACTCCGTTTACTAACTGTTTCCAAATAATCGTGACTAGAACCCTTAAATCTTTTTCTTATGTTGAATACCCAAAACTATGCCCAAAAGTCTCAAAAAGGTGTTATAGGAGCTTACAACTCGTCGGGAAGGGGAAATAGTTGAAAACGAAGAAAAATTTGAGAAACAAGGCGTGTGCATCCGCAAAGAGGTGTGTGTGCACACGCCCAGGAAAATTTTTAAAAGTGTGCGTATGCACAGGGGTATGCATACGCATAGGTGTCAAAACTTAAAATGATCTGTTCACTTGCACAACCTCTGCCAGCACCCCCAACAGACTGGCCCTCCCAACATGTGCATGCGCACAGGTCTGTGCGTGCGCACAAGTTGCAATTTTTCATTGGTGTGCGCGTGCCCAAGCTGTGCCAGCACTGCAAGCAGAGTGCCTGCCTCTGTGTGTGCAGAAGCACAGGTCTGTACATACGTACAAGTCACAATTTTCACAGAGTGTGCGTGCGCACAGGGCTGTGCGTATGCACATACCAGAAAACTCAATATTTTGTAACTTTGCAGAACTTTCAAATTTTCAACACCAACTTTGAATGATCATAACTTCCTCCAAAAAATTCCAAATTTTGCAAATTATATATCAATTTAAAGGGTTTTTAAAGATCTTTAATTCTAGGTAAATTTCAACCAATTGTGAAAATCAAGGCAAAAGTTATGATCGGACAAATTTCACCAAAATTCAACTTTTTCCCAAAATCACAATTTCCACAATTCCTTTAAAAAACATAACCAAAACCAAACCAAACCATTCCAAACTCCACTTTTCATCAAATTCAACCCTCTATGTCATACTACCCCAAATTACCACATTTTTCCTTCGCCTTTCCTCATCCACACATCAACTTCAATATATCTCATATATCAAACTTCATTAACAATTTTCCAACTACATTACCAATCGATCAACACCAATATCACATTTATCAATATAATCCCCTACTCAACTTCACAAGTCATTCATCCTCATCATATCATTATTAATTATCAATATCAACTCAAATCATCATTTCATCAAACATCATCATACAATAACATCCAACAACTCATCAACCATTCAAATCCAATCCTATCCTATGGGTTACTAGCCTAAGTGTCCATGAATATTATATACTACATAGAGAAAATCGAAATCATACCTTGGCTGATTCCTAATATGAACCAAATGAGCTTTCAACCAAAATCCAGCCACCAATGTAGCTCCAACAAGCACCAACAAGCTCCAAACTCACAATAATCAAGCTATATACATATGAATCACCAAAAATCAACCTAGGGCTCATCATAAATCAAAAGTTCACAAGAGATCAAAGCCTCTTACCTTTCACAACAGATTTGGATGTCAAAACCCAAAGCTAAGCAAGGATTAGAGTGAACCTAAACACCAAGAATCACAAAAACTCACTTAATCAAAAGCCCTGGGTACCCAAAATTTTGGAGAGAAGAACTTAGATGATTTTGAGCTTACCTTTAGAGCTCTTCACAAGGAACACGTAGTCACCGACGGCACGCAAATCAGAGCTCTATAGCTCAAGATATGAGCTTGGGAAGATTGAGGTGAATAAGGTTCAATCTCTTCTCCTTTCCCTCTTTCAATTTCTGATGTGTGTGTGTGTTTATGAGGTTAAGGTTCATTAAATGAACCTTTATATATGTTGGGTTTGGGCCCAACTTGGGTCCGGTCCAATTCGTTAGCATTTTTGGCCCGTTTGGCCCAACTTCGGGCCAAATCTTTACAATTAACGCCTAGTTTTCCATTTTTACTATTCTTCTAAGGTTTTTGACTGTTTCTACTTTTTCTCGTGCAGCACTGGGTAGACTTGAATCGGTTCAACCAGTTCAACTATCGGTTCGCGGTTTTTTTTCACGTTTTTTTGCAGAAAACACATTTTCTGATTCGAAAAGACCCACTGAGTCAAAAAATGATGTTTAAAATCTCAAATTCTCACTACAACTTTTCGGAATCAAATTTGGGAAATTTAACCACTTAATTAACCAGTTCGATTAATTGCGGTTCTTACATTCTCCCTACCAAATAAGAAATTTTGCCCTCAAAATTTGAATTACCTGAGAAAAGCTCAGGATAATCCTTTTGCATCTCCGACTCCAATTCCCAAGTATACTCTTCAACTCCTGCTCACTTCCAAGCAACCTTAACCAAAGAGACTTCCTTCCCTCACAGCTTCTTTACACTGGTGTCTTCAATTCTCACCGGTGTCACTTGAAAAGTCAAGTTTTCCCTCAACTCGACCGACTCAAGCTCCAACACATGAGCTGCATCCGACGTGTACTTATGGAGTTGTGACACGTGGAATACATCATGCAGGTTAGATAGGTGAGGTGGCAAGGCAACTTGATATGCCATCGGCCCGAATCGCCTTAGGATCTCAAACGGTCTTATATACCTCGGATTCAACTTCTTGGTCTTAATTGCTCTTCCAATCCCAGTTATTGGTGTAACTCTCAGAAATACATGTTCCTTGATGAGCGGATAATTTATACGCTTTTTGGCATTGTTTTTAGTATGTTTTTAGTATGTTTTAGTTAGTTTTTATTATATTTTTATTAGTTTTTATTTAAAATTCACTTTTCTAGACTTTACTATGAGTTTGTGCGTTTTTCTGTGATTTCAGGTATTTTCTGGCTGAAATTGAGGGACCTGAGCAAAAATCTGATTCAGAGGCTGAAAAGGACTGCAGATGCTGTTGGATTCTGACCTCTCTGCACTCGAAGTGGATTTTCTGGAGCTATAGAAGCCCAATTGGCGCGCTCTCAATTGCGTTGGAAAGTCAACATCTTGGGCTTTCCAGCAATGTTTAATAGTCCATACTTTTCCCGAGATTTGATGGCCCAAATAGGCGTTCCAAGTCAGCTCAAGAATTCTGGCGTAGAACGCCGGAACTAGCACAAGAATGGGAGTTAAACGCCCAAACTGGCACAAAAGCTGGCGTTTAACTCCAAGAAAAGTCTACACGAAAATGCTTCAATGCTCAGCCCAAGCACACACCAAGTGGGCCCGAAAGTGGATTTTTACGTCATTTACTCATTTTTGTAAACCCTAGGCTATTAGTTCTCTACAAATAGGACCTTTTACTATTGCATTTTCATCTTTTGATCACTTTAGATCTTTAGATCATCTTTGGACATCTAGTTCTTAGATTATGGGGGATGGACTCTCGGCCATGCCTAGACCTTGTTCTTATGTATTTTCAACGGTGGAGTTTCTACACACCATAGATTAAGGTGTGGAGCTCTGCTGTACCTCGAGTATTAATGCAATTACTATTGTTCTTCTATTCAATTCAGCTTATTC
>NC_029776.3:32766570-32766948 GCF_000817695.3 Arachis duranensis | reverse complement strand
TAGATTGAGTGGATATCTCTTGGATCCCTTAATCGGAATCTTCGTGGTATAAGCTAGAATTGATGGCGGCATTCAAGAGAAACCGGAAGGTCTAAACCTTGTCTGTGGTATTCTGAGTAGGATTCAAGGATTGAATGACTGTGGCGAGCTTCAAACTCGCGATTGTGGGGCGTTAGTGACAGACACAAAAGAATCACTGGATTCTATTCCGACATGATCGAGAATCGACAGATGAATAGCCGTGCTGTGACAGAGCGCGTTGAACATTTTCACTGAGAGGACGGTGTAGCCATTGACAACGGTGATGCCCAACATACAGCTTGCCATGGAAAGGAGTAAGAAGGATTGGATGAAGACAGTAGGAAAGCAGAGAGACGA
>NC_029776.3:32764452-32766495 GCF_000817695.3 Arachis duranensis | reverse complement strand
ACCCTTACTCGCGTAAGGTTTATTACTTGGACGACCCAGTGCACTTGCTGGTTAGTTGTGCGAAGTTGTGATAAAGAGTTGAGATTGCAATTGAGCGTACCATGTTGATGGCGCCATTGATGATCACAATTTCGTGCACCAAGTTTTTGGCGCCGTTGCCGGGGAATTAAATGTCCTAACTACAGTTTTGCATTTATTCCCTGCAATAACAGTGCCAAGTTTTGATCCGGCAACAACACCAAGTTTTTGGCGCCGTTGCCGGGGATTGTTTGAGTTTGGACAACTGACGGTTCATCTTGTTGCTTAGATTAGGTATTTTTCAAAATTTTTAAGAATGAATTCTAGTGTTTCAAGGTGATGTTCTTATCATCACCAAAGCTGATTGATTCTCATCAATTTAGCTCTTGAATGCAATGTCCTGCTAAAGCTTGGCTAGCCATGTCTAATTTCTTTAGACTAAAGCTTTAGACTAACATTGCATGATTCCTGGAATTCTTATTAAAAATTTTGAATCTCTTTATTTTCATTTCCACATAATTTTCGAAAAATCCAAATAAATTTACAAAATCATAAAAACCAAAAAAATTTCTTGTTTGAGTCTAGTGTCTCATTTTAAGTTTGGTGTCAATTGCATGTTTCTGGTCTTCTTGCATTTTTTGAATTCATTCATGTGTCTTCGTTGATCTTCAAGTTGTTCTTGATGATTTACTTGCTCTGATCTTTAAATTCTCTTGTTTTGTGTGTTTTGTTGTTTCTCATATGCATTCTCAATTTGTTAGTGTCAGTAGTGTACAAACTTCTAAGTTTGGTGTCTTGCATGCAATGTTTATTTGATTTTAGTTGCATTTTGATCATTAAAAAAATCCAAAAAATTTTTTAATTTGTGTCTTTTCAAGTCAATAATATAGAGAATTGAAGATTCAGAACACACAGCAGAGGAATTACACAGAAAAAGTTGGGTGTTCAAAACGCCCAGTAAGGAAGGAAAACTGGCGTTTAAACGCCAGCCAGGGTGCCTGGCTGGGCGTTTAACGCCAAAAAGGGTACCATTTTGGGCGTTTAACGCCAGGATGGCACAAAAGGGAAGATTCTGTTTTTAATTCAAATTTTTTTTCAAGTTTTCATAATTTTTCAAAATCAAATCTTTTTCAAATCATATCTTTTCAATCACATATTTTCAAAATCAATTTCTTTCCATTTTCAAAAATACTTGCTAGCAATTAATGATTTGATTTAACATTTCAAGTATGTTGCCTTTTCTGTTGAGAAAGGTTTAATGTTTGAATCATATCTTTTCTTGTTAGCCAAGTCATTAATTTTAAAAATCAAATCTTTTTGAATTGTTTTTCAATCATATCTTTTCAATCATATCTCTTTAAAACCATAACTTTTCAATCATATCTTTTTAATCACATCTTTTTCAAAATAGTTTTCAATCATATCTCTTTGATTTCCAATTTCAAAATCTTTTTCAAAATCACTTTATTTCTTTCTCAATCTTAGTTTTCGAAAATCAATTATCATTTTTTCAAAATTTCTTTTAATTAATTCACTTTGATTTTCAAAAATTTCTTCCTCTCTTCTCACATCCTTCTATTTATAGACTAACACTCCTCCTCAATGCACAATTCGAACTCTATCTCTCTTGATAAGTTCGAATTCTTCTACCTTCTCCTTCTATTCTTCTTTTCCTCTGACACATCAAGAAATCTCTATATTGTGACATAGAGGATTCCATATTTTCTTGTTCTCTTCTCTTTCATATGAGCAGGAGCAAAGACAAAGGCATTCTTGTTGAAGCTGACCCTGAACCTGAAAGGACCTTGAAGCGAAAGCTAAGAGAAGCTAAAGCACAATTCTTTGTAGAGGACCTAACAGAAATCTTCAAAGAAGAGGACATGGCAGCCGAAAACAACAACAATGCCAATAATGCAAGGAAGGTGCTGGGTGACTTTACTGCACCTACTCCCGACTTCTATGGGAGAAGCATCTCTATCCCTGCCATTGGAGCAAACAACTTTGAGCTTAAGCCTCAATTAGTTT
>NC_029776.3:32761293-32764327 GCF_000817695.3 Arachis duranensis | reverse complement strand
ATCAGAAAGTGTCCTTCTGACATGCTTTCTGAATGGAGCATCATAGGTATCTTCTATGATGGTCTGTCTGAACTGTCCAAGATGTCATTGGACAGCTCTGCTGGAGGATCTCTTCATCTGAAGAAGACGCCTGCAGAAGCTCAAGAACTCATTGAAATGGTTGCAAATAACCAATTCATATACACTTCTGAAAGGAATCCTGTTAACAATGGGATGAATCAGAAGAAAGGAGTTCTTGAGATTGATACTCTGAATGCCATATTGGCTCAGAACAAAATATTGACTCAGCAAGTCCATATGATTTCTCAAAGTCTGTTTGGAATGCAAGCTGCACCAGGCAGTACTAAGGATGCTTCATCTGAAGAAGAAGCTTATGATCCTGAGAACCCATCAATAGAAGAGGTGAATTACATGGGAGAACCCTCCTATAATCCTTCATGGAGAAATCACCCAAATCTCTCATGGAAGGATCAACAGAGACCTCAACAAGGTTTCAACAACAATAATGGTGGAAGAAACAGGTTTAGCAATGGCAAGCCTTTTCCATCATCTTCTCAGCAACAGACAGAGAATTCTAAGCAGAGCCACTCTGACTTAGCAACCATGGTCTCTGATCTAATCAAAACCACTCAAAGTTTCATGACTGAAACAAAGTCCTCCATTAGAAACTTGGAGGCACAAGTGGGTCAGCTGAGTAAGAAAGTTACTGAACTCCCTCTTAGTACTCTTCCAAGCAATACATAAGAGAATCCAAAAGGAGAGTGTAAGGCCATCAACATGGCCAAATTTGGAGAGGAGGACTGTGACGAGCTTCAAAATCAACCCTCTATGTCATACTACCCCAATTACTACATTTTTCTTTCGACTTTCCTCATCCACACATCAACTTCAATATATCTCATATATCAAACTTCATTAACAATTTTCCAACTACATTACCAATCGATCAACACTAATATCACATTTATCAACATAATCCACTACTCAACTTCATAAGTCATTCATCCTCATCATATCACCATTAATCATCAATATCAACTCAAAAATCATCATTTCATCAAACATCATCATACAATAACATCCAACAACTCATCAAGCATTTAAATCCAATCCTATCCTATGGGTCACTAGCCTAAGTGTCCATAAATATTATATACTACATAGAAAAAACTGAAACCATATCTTGGCCGATTCCCAATATGAACCAAATGAGCTTTCAACCAAAATCCAGCCACCAATGTAGCTCCAACAAGCACCAACAAGCTCCAAACTCACAATAATCAAGCTATATACATATGAATCACCAAAAATCAACCTAGGTCTCATCATAAATCAAAAGTTCACAAGAGATCAAAGCCTCTTACCTTTCACAACAGATTTGGATATCAAAATCCAAAGCTAAGCAAGGATTAGAGTGAACCTAAACACCAAGAATCACAAAAACTCACTTAATCAAAAGCCCTAGGTACGTGAAATTTTGGAGAGAAGAACTGAGATGATTTCGAGCTTACCTCTAGAGTTTCTTGGATGGATTTTGTAACCAAATTGAATCATATGAGAAGAAAGGTGAGAAATATTCTATCCATGATGCAACACTTTTTATTTTTTTGTCAGCTATTATTCTATGTCAATCAAAGAAAATAGGGTCTGTTCTTTCTAAGATTAACTTTTATTATCAGTTCCTGTTTTTTTTTTCATTAACAAAAATGGTGTGAAACCATAATACTGGATTCAGAGCACTTACAAAGATGCACGCACATTGTAGAAAGGAATTTCACAAACGGATTTGTGCATGACAGCTTTCATTGGAAAAAGCTGCAAGATACCAAAATATTGTAAGAGATTGACATGAGTACCATATGAGAAGGAAGGTTAGAATGAAATTTGAGTTTATGATTTATATAATAACATATACATCACGTTTACCAACTACCGTACTTCAAAGAAACATGTTTTTAAATTGCACAATGCCTGCAATAAATAATTATTTCATTTGTGTCTACTACAGCAAGAGAAACTCTAATGGTAAATTAAAAATTAGCCTAAATTAATTAAAAAATTAAAATATAAACTAATAATCAACAATAACCAGAATATTGTGTACTTAAAGGGGTCAATTTCTTCCAAGCAGTGTTTACCTTCCATATAGGGAGTGTGGTGCTTTAGTCATAAGTCATAAGTTACCAGTATATGTCATATTTACTTTCAAGCATTTGAATTGTTGAAAATGTTCCCTATAATTTCCTGCCCATAAAAAGAATCAAAGATAAAAGTGTTCTTAAGAGTTTCTCCTTTCTCAAATACTGCATCGATAACCTCCTGTAATTATAAGAATACTCAGATTAATCCATTTTGAAAAAAAAATATGGTTGAATAAAATACCTATCGAAGGATTTCTCTAATAATATCACAAACTGGTAGAAACTTCTAGATGCTGAACCCAAATGAACATCATGAAAATTGAAGGAATTCACATCAATTGTTGCAAAAGAATTTGAAATGTGTAAATTTGAAATGTGTAAATTTGCAAAATAGGTTACGAAATCATTGATTGCTCAAGTTGTATTCTATTAATAGTTTCCTCCCCATTTTATATTCTATTGTAACAATATTATTTTAAAATAAGATACAACCAATATTAAGCACAGAAAGAAGAACATAATCATGTAGTGAAGTTAACATAAATACAAAATTTATAATGTTTTCAATGGTATAAATTACCCTAAAGCTAATTAGTTACTTTACTTAAGAGGAAGGAAAACCTAGCACCCTCTAATAGTTATCTTGAACATGAAATCAATGGTAGGAAAATATAGAAGCTAATAGAGCCATGTACTAATTTGGTATTAGAACTCTAGTAATTATATTGTTTTGGTCCCTAACATTTAGGTTTGGAATCGAACTCGTCCCTCACGTAATTTTTTGTTTAGAATCGTTCCAAACATTTTATTTCGTATTAAAATTGTTTGTTTTAATAAAATTTTTAATTTTATTACTAAATTACCCCTACTTTAATAAAAAAATTATAAAATAA
>NC_029776.3:32760757-32761047 GCF_000817695.3 Arachis duranensis | reverse complement strand
CTTCTTACTCCTTTCCATGGCAAGCTGTATGTAGGGCATCACTGTTGTCAATGGCTACATCCCATCCTCTCAGTGAAAATGATCCTATGCTCTGTCACAGCACGGCTAATCATTTGTCGGTTCTCAATCAGGTTGGAATAGAATCCCTTAATTCTTTTGCGTCTGTCACTAACGCCCAGCCCTCAGGAGTTTGAAGCTCGTCACAGTCATTCAATCCCAGAATCCTACTCGGAATATCATAGACAAGGTTTAGACTTTCTGGATTCTCATGAATGCCGCCATCAATTCTA
>NC_029776.3:32760257-32760744 GCF_000817695.3 Arachis duranensis | reverse complement strand
TGAATGCCGCCATCAATTCTAGCTTATACCATGAAGATTTTGATTAAGGAATCCAAGAGATATGCGCCCGGTCTAAGGTAGAACGGGAGTGGTTGTCAATCACACGCGTTCATAGGTGAGAATGATGATGAGTGTCACGGATCATCACATTCATCAAGTTGAAGTGCAACGTATATCTTGGAATAAGAATAAAAGAGAATTGAATAGAAAGTAATAGTAATTGTATTGAAACTTGAGGTACAGCAGAGCTCCACACCCTTAATCTATGGTGTGTAGAAACTCCACCGTTGAAAATACATAAGTGAGAGGTTCAGGCATGGCCTAGAGGCCAGCCCTTTGAATGATCAAAAGACCGAATGGTCAAAAAGATGACTAATACACTAGTAAAAAGTCTTATTTATACTAAACTAGCTACTAGGGTTTACATGAGTAAGTAATTGATGCATAAATCCACTTCCAGGGCCCACTTGGTGTATGCTTGGGCTGA
>NC_029776.3:32759829-32760182 GCF_000817695.3 Arachis duranensis | reverse complement strand
TGGAGTTGAACGCCAAGTTATAACGTGTTTTGGGCGTTCAACTCCGGATCATGACGTGTTTCTGGCGTTTAACTCTAGACAACAGCATGTACTTGGCGTTCAACGCCATGTTACGTCGTCAATTTCCAAATAAAGTATAGACTATTATATATTGCTGGAAAGCTCTGGATGTCTACTTTCCAACGCCATTAAGAGTGCGCCAATTGGAGGTTTGTAGCTCCAAAAAATCCATTTCGAATATAGGGAGGTCAGATTCAAACAGCATCAGCAGTCCTTTTGTCAGCCTTTTTCAAAGTTTTGCTCAAGTCCCTCAATTTCAGCCAGAAATTACCTGAAATCACAGAAAAATACAC
>NC_029776.3:32757890-32759442 GCF_000817695.3 Arachis duranensis | reverse complement strand
TGGTTTAGCCGCTTAGGCCTGGATTTTATTTCCTTGGGCCCTCCTATCCATTGATGCTCAAAGCCTTGGATCCTGTTTACCATTGCCTTTTGGTTTTAAGGGCTATTGACTTTTTCTGCTTGCTTTTTCTTTTTCTTTCTATTTTTTCGCCATTTTTTTTCGCAAGCTTTTTACTTTTCACTGCTTTTTCTTGCTTCAAGAATCAATTTCATGATTTTTTAGATCATCAATAACATTTCTCTTTGTTCATCATTCTTTCAAGAGTCAACAGTTTTAACATTCATAAACAACAAGATAAAAAATATGCACTATTTAAGCATTCATTCAGAAAACAAAAAGTATTGTCACCACATCAATAAAATTAAATTAAATTCAAGGATAATTTCAAAATTCATGTACTTCTTGTTCTTTTGAATTAAAAACATTTTTTTTATTTAAGAGAGGTGAAGGATTCATGGAATTATTCATAACTTTAAGACATAGTTACTAAACACTAATGATCATGAAGTAGAGACACAAAACATAGATAGATATGAAGCATAAAAATAAAAAAACAGAGAAATAAGAACAAGGAATGAGTCCACCTTAGTGAGGGTGGTGCCTTCTTGAAGAACCAATGGTGCTCTTTGAGCTCCTCTATGTCTCTTCCTTCCTTCTGCTGAATGATTCCTAGTAATTTTGGTGCTCCTATCCTTAGTTGCTCCCAATAATTGTGTGGAGGACAATTTATCCCCTGAGGTATCTCAGGGATCTCTTGATTTGCAGTCAAATATTCTACCACTAAGCTATAAACCCTTTACATGAGTCTTTCCATCTCCCATGACTCAGAGGTGGAAGCTTTTGTCTTCCTTTTTTTGTCTTCTTCTTTTTCTTTTTTTTTTGGATGTCTCTGGCCTTAGGTGCCATTAATGGTTATGGAAAAGCAAAAAGATGGAGGGATATGTGTATTCGGCTATATGGGTAGGATTGGGTGGGAAAGAGATTTTGAATGTTGAAGGTAGGTGGGGTGTTTGGGGAAGAGTGGATGGATGTGAGTGGTGAATGGAAAACAGAAGGGATGACCATGAATGGAGAGAGAGGGTGAGGTAGGTGGGGATCCTGTGGGGTCCACAGATCCTGAGGTGATCCTGTAGGGTCCACAGATCCTGAGGTGTCAAGGAATTCCATCCCTGCACCAAATAGGCATGTAAAATGCCTTTGCATACCATTCTGGCGTTTAAACGCCGAGTGGTGCACGTTCTGGGCGTTCAACGCCCATGTAAAGCATGTTTCTGGCGTTCAGTGCCAGCTTTTCCTCTAGGCACATTCCTGGCGTTCAAACGCCAGAATGTTGCTTGTTTCTGGCGTTCAGCGCCAAATTCATGCTCTGTTCTGGCGTTGAACGCCAGCCAGATGCACCTTACTGGCGTTGAACGCCGGCCTGTGCTTCCTCCAGGGTGTGATTTTTCTTCTGCTATTTTTGATTCTGTTTTTAATTTTTCTATTTTTTTCGTGACTCCACATGATCATGTACCTAATAAAATACAAAATAACAATAAAATAAAAATTAGAG
>NC_029776.3:32757437-32757585 GCF_000817695.3 Arachis duranensis | reverse complement strand
GCCTTAAACACAAGGTAGTCCCCATTCAATTGAAGGACTAGTTCACCTCTGTTGACATCTATCACAGCTCTTGCTGTGGCTTGGAGAGGCCTTCCAAGGATAATGCATTCATCCTCTTCCTTCCTAGTGTCTAAGATTATGAAATCAT
>NC_029776.3:32756993-32757360 GCF_000817695.3 Arachis duranensis | reverse complement strand
CTTTCCCAAGTCTCATTACCAAACAACTTGGCATTCAGCTTCATGATAGCTCCTAAATATTGAGCAACTTGCTCTCCAGTCACATTTTCATCCTCTTCAAAGGAAGAATAGTCTTCAGAGCTCATGAATGGCAGAAGGAGATTTAATGGAATCTCTATGGTCTCTATATGAGCCTCAGATTCCTTTGGATCCTTAATAGGAAACTCCTTCTTGCTTGAGAGACGTCCCAGGAGGTCTTCCTCACTAGGATTTTCGTCCTCCTCCTCCCTTGTGCATTCGGCCATATTGATTACATCACTGACCTTGCACTCTTCTTTTGGATTCTCTTCTGTATTGCTTGGGAGAATACTGGGAGGAGTTTCACTGA
>NC_029776.3:32756030-32756597 GCF_000817695.3 Arachis duranensis | reverse complement strand
CTGTTGGATGCATTTTGCCATCCATTCAGACTTTGAGAGATCATGTTGACTTGCTGAGTCAACACTTTGTTCTGAGCCAATGTGGCATTCAGAGCATCAATTTCAAGAACTCCTTTCTTCTGAGGTATCCCATTATTCACGGAGTTCCTCTCAGAAGTGTAAATGAATTGGTTGTTTGCAACCATATCAATGAGTTCTTGAGCCTCTTCAGGCGTTTTCTTTAGGTGAATAGATCCACCTGCAAAATGGTCCAATGACATTTTCGAAAATTCAGACAGGCCATAATAGAATATATCTAATATGGTCCATTCTAAAAACATGTCAGATGGACATCTTTTGGTCAGCTGCTTATATCTTTCCCAAGCTTCATAGAGGGATTCACCATCTTTTTGTTTGAAGGTTTGAACATCCACTCTCAGCTTGCTCAGCTTTTGAGGAGGAAAGAATTTATCCAAGAAGGCAGTGACCAGCTTATCCTAGAAGTCCAGGCTATCCTTGGGTTGTGAATCCAACCATATTCTAACTCTGTCTCTTACAGCAAAAGGGAAAAGCATGAGTCTGTAGACT
>NC_029776.3:32755220-32755807 GCF_000817695.3 Arachis duranensis | reverse complement strand
ATAGTGTCTTAGGACTTAGGTAACTTCTTGTTAAGAACCAATTGCTAAATCTCTCAACACACACTCACAAAATGTTTTGATTATCATATCATATGCACATCTTGCAATTCGATGCTAGCCAAATGGTTTAAAACTTGTTTTCAAAGGTACAAAAGCATAGGAATTGACTCCAACAAGTTTGAGATCAATCCTAAGTATTTTGAAGTGATTTTAAGCCATTCTTTAAGGTTTGCATCGATGCACACTCATCTTGCATCGATGCAAAGCATGCAACGACTTGTTGCATCGATGCAAAGATGTTTACATCGATGCAACCTAGCTGAAAATTCAAATTTCAGCTTCAAAAACACATTTGCATCGATGCAAAGTGTTATGCATCGATGTAAATGATTCAAAAACATAAAAAACGGCTAGTTTTGACAAAAAGGCTCCATCCCATTAACTCCCCAACATATCTAAGGTTTGGGGAGTCTATAAATAGATGGATTGAAGCCTATTTCAGACTTGAATTTTTGAAAACTATCTTGTTCATATTCTTTTATTCTACACTTTTTTAAGGTGTTATAATACACAATTTGAGAGAGCAA
>NC_029776.3:32753518-32754596 GCF_000817695.3 Arachis duranensis | reverse complement strand
TACTAAGTACTCAAGGCAAATCTTAGAGAAGGTATCTCTAAGTGGAGTGGGTTAGTATACGAGTGGTGATCATATACCGTGAGGTGTTAGAAACTAAGGACTCGGTTTGTAAAAGGTTTTGCGCGAGCACCTTGAAGCTTGGCAATAGTGGAACTTCTCAATTGCGATTGAGAAAGAAAGTGGACGTAGGACAAGGATTGTGCCGAACCACTCTAAATAGCGTTTGCATCTCTCCAAACTCATCTTTTCAATATTATTGTCTTTTACCGTTAAAGCAAATAAATTGTGATCGTGAAGTAGCTTCGTAAGTACTTAAGGAGTGGCTTAAGTCCGATTGGTGAAAATCTTGATCAATTTATTTGAGTTGGTGTCTATTGGAAAGTAAAAGCTCCTTATAAATGCTTAGCAATTGAGTTAAGCTCTTGGAAAAATACTAGTACAATAACACTTTTGTATATTGTCTTTAACTTTCGCAAAAAGATTCATTGTTGTTGCAATACTCAATTCACCCCCCCTCTTGAGTAATTGTGCATAGGTTCTACAAGTGGTATCAGAGCTTAACCCTTTGAAAGACTTAACCGTTTAAGGGAAAAGATCATGGCAAGCACAAGCTTTAACAACAACAACACTGGTGAAGGTAACTCAACCGCTAGACCTCCTCTTTTTAGCGGAACAAATTACTCTTATTGGAAAAATAAGATGAGAATTTGGATCCGTTCTCAAGATGTGAGAATTTGGAAAGTGATTGAGAATGGAAATCACATTCCAACAAAGACAACAAGCGCTAAAGAAGGAGAAGTCTCCGTCTCAAAGCAAGTACCGAAAGGAGAAGATGAATACAGTGACGATGATTGGAAGAAAGTGACAATGAAT
Organism: Arachis duranensis; assembly: GCF_000817695.3. Lineage (NCBI taxonomy): Eukaryota > Viridiplantae > Streptophyta > Magnoliopsida > Fabales > Fabaceae > Arachis > Arachis duranensis. The sequence goes on along the minus strand of NC_029776.3, from coordinate 32,753,723 downwards.
GATAAAGCCATCAACTTCATTCATTATGCACTTAACGAGCATGATTATATGAAGATCTCTACATGTGAAACCGCTAAAGAGATTTGGGATAAACTCCAAATCACTTACGAAGGAACCGACCACATTAAAGAATCAAAGGTATTTATGTTGGTTCATGAATGGGAAAATTTTAAAATGAAAGATGAAGAGAGCATTGAAGAAGCTC
>NC_029776.3:32753146-32753418 GCF_000817695.3 Arachis duranensis | reverse complement strand
ACTTGATTAGAGCTCAGTGGTAGTCCAGCTAAAGACAATAAAGAAGCGCTTGCTGGGAGGCAACCCAGCCATTTACAAAGTCTATTTACTAATTAAATAAATTTCCTTTTTTTACAGGTATGAGTCCAAGTATCTTCAAGGGGTAAAAATAGCAATTGATTGAATTCACAGAGTTACAGGGAAATTTGGAAGCTCACTGGCGTGAAAAAGCCAGTAAGAAATACTTTGGGCGTTAAACGCCCAAAAGAAGCACCCACTGGGCGTTTAACGCC
>NC_029776.3:32752284-32752986 GCF_000817695.3 Arachis duranensis | reverse complement strand
GCCAGGATGGTGGGGAGGAGGTAAAATTCATTCTTCTTCACAAATTTTCTAATTTTTATGTTTCAATTCATGATTTCTTGCATAAACATGTTTCAAATTATCATCCTTCAATTCCAAAAATTTTAATCCTAATTTCTAAAAACCCTAATTTCTAAAATCCCTTTTTCAAAAATATCAAATATATCTTAATTCATAAACACAAATCTTTTTCTAATCCAATTCTTTTTCAAATCTTTTTAATTTCTTCTCATATCTTTCTCAACTCATCTTATTTTTTTCGAAACTGCCTCTCCTTCTATTCCTCTCCTTTCCTTTCTTTTGCTTGAGGACAAGCAAACCTCTAAGTTTGGTGTGATTTGCCATGATCACTGAGCTAAAACTCATTAAGATCATGGCACCTAAGGGAACAGGAAGAGCAAGGATGTGAACTTAAGGGAGCTGAAGCGTCAGAAATTAATTCTTGAAGGCATCCCACAGACTAGAGGAACATCCACTTCCCAAAATACAGGTCGTTGAGTTCTAATCTTTGCCTTAACTCTGTGATAACTGTTCTTATTAGAAATTTACCTTAGAAGTTATATATTAGTAGTAGTAATTAGTATCTCTACTTTGATTTTAATTCCAATTAAGTTATAATTTATTTTTCTCATCATCATCAAACATGAATAAAATAGTAGATTTTTAGAATAAAGAGGCAATAAT
>NC_029776.3:32751800-32752256 GCF_000817695.3 Arachis duranensis | reverse complement strand
TGACTGGGGACTCTAGCAAAGCTGAGTCACAATCTGAAAAGGTTCACCCAGTTTTGTGTCTGTGGCATTTATGTATCCGGTGGTAATACTGGAAAACAAAGTGCTTAGGGCCACGGCCAAGACTCATAAAGTAACTGTGTTCAAGAATCAAGATACTACACTAGGAGAATCAATAATACTATCTGAATTCTGAGTCCCTATGGATGCCAATCATTCTGAATTTCAAAGGATAAAGGGAGACGCCAAAACTGTTCAGAAACAAAAAGCTACAAGCCCCGCTCATCTAATAAGAATTTGAGCTTCATTTAAAACTCTAAAATATGATTACTTCTTAATTTCTGTTAAAACCTATTTTATTCATCTAGTTACTTGAGGACAAGCAACAGTTTAAGTTTGGTGTTGTGATGAGCGGATATTTTATACGCTTTTTGGGGGTAATTTCATGTAGATTTTAGT
>NC_029776.3:32749853-32751588 GCF_000817695.3 Arachis duranensis | reverse complement strand
GCTCGAAATGGATTTTTTGGAGCTACATGAGTCCAATTGGCGCGCTCTCAACGGCGTTGGAAAGTAGACATCCAGGGCTTTCCAGCAATATTTAATAGTCCATACTTTGCGCGAAGATAGACGACGTAACTTGGAGTTGAACGCCAAGTACATGCTGCTGTCTGGAGTTAAACGCCAGAAAAACGTCATGATCCGGAGTTGAACGCCCAAAACACGTTATAACTTGGAGTTCAACTCCAAGAAAGGCCTCAACTCGTGGATAGCTTTAGTTTCAGCCCCCGCACACACCAAGTGGGCCCCAGAAGTGGATTTCTGCACCAATTATCTTAGTTTACTCATATTCTGTAAACCTAGGTTACTAGTTTACTATTTAAACAACTTTTAGAGACTTATCTTGTACCTCATGATATTTTCAGATCTGAATTACATACTTTCCAATCTAATAATTCCAACTGATAATTTTAATTAAGAAATCCTGACTAAGAATAATAAGATAAACATAGCTTGCTTCAAACCAATAATCTCCGTGGGATCGACCCTTACTCACGTAAGGTATTACTTGGACGACCCAGCGCACTTGCTGGTTAGTTGTGCGAATCACAAATTCGTGCACCACAAGTCAACCCAAAATTTTGAAAATTTGGAGAGAAAAAAGGAAAAGATATTTTTTTGATTTTTGAAATTTTAAAGATGAGAGAGAAAAACACAAATATGACCCAAAATATAAAAATTTTGGATCAAAACACAACATGCATGCAAGAACACTATGAATGTCAAGATGAACACCAAGAACACTTTGAAGATCATGATGAACATCAAGAACATATTTTTGAAAAATTTTTGATGCCAAGAAAACATGCAAGACACCAAACTTAGAAATCTTTAATGCATGGACTCTAACAAACAAAAAATGCATATGAAAAACAACAAACAACACAAAACAAGAAAACATCAAGATCAAACAAGAAGACTTGTCAAGAACAACTTGAAGATCATGAAGAACACCATGAATGCATGAATTTTCGAAAAAAGCAAGAAAAATTTTTAAAGCATGCAATTGACACCAAACTTAAAACATGATACAAGACTCAAAAAAGAAACACAAAATATTTTTGGTTTTTTATGATTTTATGATTTTTTTGTATTTTTATTATTTTTTTTCGAAAATATACTTTAGAAAAACGAAAATAATAATAAAAAAATATTTTTGAAAGATTTTTGAAAACTTTTTGAAAAAAAATTACCTAATCTGAGCAACAAGATGAACCATCAGTTGTCCATACTCGAACAATCCCCAGCAACGGCGCCAAAAATTTGGTGGACGAAATTGTGATCAACAATAATGGCTCTTTGGCATGTGCCTAAAAACATTAACTCAGCACTTTCTTTTCACAATCTCGTTCAACTAACCAGCAAGTGTACTGGGTCGTCCTAGTAATAAACCTTACGTGAGTAAGGGTCGATCCCACAGAGATTGTTGGTATGAAGCAAGCTATGGTCACCTTGTAAATCTCAGTTAGGCAGATTAAATGGTTATGGGTTTCGAAAATTAATAATAAATAGAAAATAAAGATAAATAAACTAAGATAGAAATACTTATGTAAATTAATGGTGGGAATTTCAGATAGGCGTATGGAGATGCTATGCTCCTCTTGAATTTCTACTTTCTTATTACATTCATCCAATCCTTCTTACTCCTTTCCATGGCAAGCTGTATGTAGGGCATCACCATCAT
>NC_029776.3:32749472-32749735 GCF_000817695.3 Arachis duranensis | reverse complement strand
CACTAACGCCCAGCCTTCAGGAGTTTGAAGCTCGTCACAGTTATTCAATCCCAGAATCCTACTCGGAATACCATAGACAAGGTTTAGACTTTCCAGATTCTCATGAATGCCGCCATCAATTCTAGCTTATACCACGAAGATTCTGTTGGGGAATCTAAGAGATATGCGCCCGGCCTAAAGTAGAACGGAAGTGGTTGTCAGTCACGCGCGTTCATAGGTGAGAATGATGATGAGTGTCACGGATCATCACATTCATCAAAGTG
>NC_029776.3:32746652-32749353 GCF_000817695.3 Arachis duranensis | reverse complement strand
CAGAGTTCCACACCCTTAATCTATGGTGTGTAGAAACTCCACCGTTGAAAATACATAAGTGAGAGGTTCAGGCATGGCCGAGAGGCCAGCCCCCTGAATGATCAAAAGACCGAATGGTCAAAAAGATGACTAATACACTAGTAAAAAGTCTTATTTATACTAAACTAGCTACTAGGGTTTACATGAGTAAGTAATTGATGCATAAATCCACTTCCGGGGCCCACTTGGTGTATGTTTGGGCTGAGCTTTATCTATCCACGAGCTGAGGCTTTTCTTGGAGTTGAACGCCAAGTTATAACGTGTTTTGGGCGTTCAACTCCGGATCATGACGTGTTTCTGGCGTTTAACTCCAGACAGCAGCATGTACTTGGCGTTCAACGCCAAGTTACATCGTCAATTTCCGAATAAAGTATGGACTATTATATAATGCTGGAAAGCTCTGGATGTCTACTTTCCAACGATTATATATTGCTGGAAAGCTCTGGATGTCTACTTTCCAACGCCATTGAGAGAGCGCCAATTGGAGTTCTGTAGCTCCAGAAAATCCATTTCGAATGCAGGGAGGTCAGATTCCAACAGCATCAGAAGTCCTTTTGTCAACCTTTTTCAGAGTTTTGCTCAAGTCCCTCAATTTCAGCCAGAAATTACCTGAAATCACAGAAAAACACAAAAACTCATAGTAAAGTCCAGAAATGTGAATTTAACATAAAAACTAATGAAAACATCCCTAAAAGTAGCTTGAACTTACTAAAAACTACCTAAAAACAATGCCAAAAAGCGTATAAATTAACCGCTCATCAGCCGCCGTCATCGTCGTCGTTGTCGCAGTCTGGAATCAGAGCTAGTGAAGGAGAGAGGAGATGTGAGCCAGGGAGAGAGCTTGCCGTCGCACTCCACCACTACCGCCACTGCTACGACCTCGTTGCCTTACCTCGCCGCTGCACCTCGTCGTTTCTGCTTCTGCTTCTGCTTCTCGCTTCAGCTTCTGCTTCTTACTTCTTCTTGCTTCAACGTCTAATTTTTTCTTCTTCTGCTTCTTGCTTCAGCTTTTGCTTTTTGATTCGGCCTTTGCTTTCTGCTTTTACTTGAACTTCTGCTTCTGCTTCTTCTGCTTCTGTGTCTGCTTCTGCTTTTGCTTCTGTCTTTGCTTCTAATTCTAAATTTGATTTGTTATTTTCTAATTTTATTGTTGTTGTGTGTTGATTTTGTTGTTGGATTTGATGTCGTTTAATCTGATTTGGTGTTCTTGAATCTGATTTGGTGCCGATGGTGGTGGTAAAGGTGTTGGTGGTGGTGGAGGGTATTTTTGTCCATAAAAAGTTAAAAAGGACCATTTTAATACGAAATAAAATGTTTGGGATGATTCTAAATAAAAAAATACGTGTGGGACAATTTCGATTCCAACCCTAAATGTTAGGGACCAAAACAATACTTACTCCTAATTATAATTATAATCAATATTATATATTTTACTAAGCATGATCATTGTTATCCTCTCCTATTTTTTGTCTTTCACAATGACATCAGTAAATGAGAAGGCAAAAATCAATGTAGAATCCAATTCAAAGGCAGAAAACAAAAGCCCTAAATAGAACAATTAATTAAAGACACTTGAATAGCAAATATACAGATGATCCCATCAATTACTCCAGGACAAAGCCTTGAATCCTGAAAATCAAATTTATAGGCAATTCATGCTGCATTACTTAGAAATCTCATTTGGTTTTGTATATTGTAAGCAAATTGAATATAAGAGGGAAATAGGTTAAGACCTTTTGGCGAATTGGAAATAGATTCCTGGCAATAACAATGAGGTTCTGGTTTTTCTGGATGAACAACTAGATACCAAACAAAGACGCATATGCATAACAACAACAATAAAACATTTCAAATATTACAAAAATTAGAAGATATACATTAGATCAAATAATAAAGAACATATATAACTAATCATTGTAAAGCATTACGAATCCGTGATTGAAGTAGATCATCCTTTACAAAGCTTCGTGCCTCCGCTTGATAGTGGGGGTGTGTTGTAATACCCGGTCTAACCGAAATTTATTAAATAATAAGTTAAATAGGAGCGAATATGGTTGGAAGACTTGGCAATTGGAATTTGATGATTTAAATATGATATTTGGATTCAGTGAATTTTTTCTAGTCGGAAAACATAGTTTTCTGCGTAAAAGCGCGCAGTGGAATTTTAACCGGCAGTTGGTGGGCGAAATTGTGATCATCAATGGCACCATCAACATGGTATGCTCAATTGCAATCTCAACTCTTTATCACAACTTCGCACAACTAACCAGCAAGTGTACTGGGTCGTCCAAGTAATAAACCTTACGCGAGTAAGGGTCGATCCCACAGAGATTGTTGGTATGAAGCAAGCTATGGTCACCTTGTAAATCTTAGTCAGGCAAACTCAAATGATTATGGATGATGTATGAATAAAACATAAAGATAAAGATAGAGATACTTATGTATTTCATTGGTAAGAACTTCAGACAAGTGTATGGAGATGCTTTGTCCCTTTCGTCTCTCTGCTTTCCTACTGTCTTCATCCAATCCTTCTTACTCCTTTCCATGGCAAGCTGTATGTAGGGTTTCACTGTTGTCAGTGGCTACCTCCCATCCTCTCAGTGAAAATGTTCAACGCACCCTGTCACGGCACGGCTAATCATCTGTCGGTTCTCAATCAGGT
>NC_029776.3:32745774-32746095 GCF_000817695.3 Arachis duranensis | reverse complement strand
CGGGTAAAGTATGGACTATTATATATTGCTGGAAAGCCCAGGATGTCTACTTTCCAACGCCGTTGAGAGCGCGCCAATTATGCTTCTGTAGCTCCAAAAAATCCACCTCGAGTGCAGGGAGGTCAGAATCCAACAGCATCTACAGTCCTTTTTAGTCTCTGAATCAGATTTTTGCTCAAATCCCTCAATTTCAGCCAGAAAATACCTGAAATCACAGAAAAAAACAAAAACTCATAGTAAAGTCCATAAAAGTGAATTTTAACTAAAAACTAATAAAAATATACTAAAAACTAACTAAAACATACTAAAAACATACTAAAA
>NC_029776.3:32744826-32745631 GCF_000817695.3 Arachis duranensis | reverse complement strand
CAATAAGATAAAAAGAAGAGATTATACAATGAATTCCAAAAACATCTATGAAGATCAGTATTAATTAGATGAGCGGGGCTTTTAGCTTTTTGCCTCTGAACAATTTTGGCATCTCACTCTATCCTTTGAAATTCAGAATGATTGGCTTCTTTAGGAACTCAGAATCCAGATAGTGTCATTGATTCTCCTAGTTAAGTATGATGATTCTTGAACATAGCTACTTATTGAGTCTTGGCCGTGGCCCAAAGCACTCTGTCTTCCAGTATTACCACCGGATACATACATGCCACAGACACATAATTGGGTGAACCTTTTCAGATTGTGACTCAGCTTTGCTAGAGTCCCCAATTAGAGGTGTCCAGGATTCTTAAGCACACTATTTTTGCCTTGGATCACAACTTTATTTTTTTTTTTCTCTCCCTTTTTTTTCGTTTTTCTTCTTTTTTTTCGTTTTTTTTTTTGTATTCACTGCTTTTTCTTGCTTCAAGAATCATTTTTATGATTTTTCAGATCCTCAGTAACATGTCTCCTTTTTCATCATTCTTTCAAGAGCCAACATTCATGAACCTCAAATTCAAAAGACATATGCACTGTTTAAGCATACATTCAGAAAACAAAAATATTGCCACCACATCAAAATAATTAATCTGGTTATAAAATTCAAAATTCATGCAATTCTTATCTTTTTCAATTAAGCACGTTTTTTTTTAAGAAAGGTGATGGATTCATAGGACATTCATAACTTTAAGGCATAGACACTAAGACACTAATGATCACAAGACACAAACATAGATAAACATAAGCA
>NC_029776.3:32743401-32743986 GCF_000817695.3 Arachis duranensis | reverse complement strand
TTCAAGGCCACAACTTCATAGAAGTGGTCTTGATGCACCCTTGAGATGAATCTCTCCATCTCCCATGACTCGGAGGTGGAAGCTTTTGCCTTCCCTTTCCTCTTTCTAGAGGTTTCTCCGGCCTTAGATGCCATAAATGGTTATGGAAAAACAAAAAAGCAATGCTTTTATCACACCAAACTTAGAAGGTTTGCTCGTCCTCGAGCAAAAGAAGAAAGAAGAGAGTAGAAGAACAAGAAATGAAGGAGAATGAAATGACTTTGTGGTTCGGCCAAAGGGGGAGAAGTAGTGTATAGGTTGTGTGAAAATGAAGGAGTGAAGAGGGGTTTATATAGGGGTGAAGAGAGGGGTAGGGTTCGGCTATGGGAGGGTGGATTTGGGTGGGAAAGTGGTTTGAATTTGAATGGTGAGGTAGGTGGGGTTTTATAAAGGATGGATGTGAGTGGTGAAGAGAAAGATGGGATTTGATAGGTTAAGGGTTTTTGGGAAAGAGGAGTTGAGGTGATTGGTGAATGGGTGAAGAAGAGAGAGAGTGGTGGGGTAGGTGGGGATCCTGTGGGTCCACAGATCCTGAGGTGTCAAGGA
>NC_029776.3:32742315-32743363 GCF_000817695.3 Arachis duranensis | reverse complement strand
AAAAAGTCATCCCTGCACCAAGTGGCGAGCAAAATTGCTCTTCATGCCAATTCTGGCGTTAAACGCCGGGCTGGTGCCCATTTCTGGCGTTTAACGCCAACTTCTTGCCCTTTTCTGGCGTTTAACGCCAGTCTGGTGCCCCTTTTGGCGTTAAACGCCCAAAATGGTGCCAGACTGGACGTTAAACGCCCATCTGCTAGCCTTACTGGCGTTTAAACGCCAGCAAGATCTTCCTCCAGGGTGTGCTGTTTTTCTTTCTGTTTTTCATTCTGTTTTTGCTTTTTCAATTGATAATGTGACTTCTCATGATCATCAACCTACAGAAAACATAAAATAACAAAGGAAAATAGATAAAATATAACATTGGGTTGCCTCCCAACAAGCGTTTCTTTAATGTCAGTAGCTTGACAGAGGGCTCTCAATGAGCCTCACAGATACTCAGAGCAATGTTGGAACCTCCCAACACCAAACTTAGAGTTTGAATGTGGGGGTTCAACACCAAACTTAGAATTTGGTTGTGGCCTCCCAACACCAAACTTAGAGTTTGACTGTGGGGGCTCTGTTTGACTCTGTTTTGAGAGAAGCTATTCATGCTTCCTCTCCATGGTGACAGAGGGATATCCTTGAGTCTTAAACATAAAGGATTCTTCATTCACTTGAATGATTAATTCTCCTCTATCAACATTAATCACAGCCTTTGCTGTGGCTAGGAAGGGTCTGCCAAGGATGATGGATTCATCCATGCACTTCCCAGTCTCTAGGACTAAGAAATCAGCAGGGATGTAATGGTCTTCAACTTTTACCAGAACATCCTCTACAAGTCCATAAGCTTGTTTTCTTGAATTGTCTGCCATCTCTAGTGAGATTTTTGTAGCTTGCACCTCAAAGATCCCTAGCCTCTCCATTACAGAGAGAGGCATGAGGTTTACACTTGACCCTAGGTCACACAAGGCCTTCTTAAAGGTCATGGTGCCTATGGTCCAAGGTATTGAAAACTTCCCAGGATCCTATTCTTTTGAGGCAGTTTCTGCCTAGACAAGTCATCCAG
>NC_029776.3:32740717-32741384 GCF_000817695.3 Arachis duranensis | reverse complement strand
CCTTCCTTCTGTCTGAAGGTTTGGACTTCTACTCTAAGCTTACTCAATTTTTGAGGTGGAAAGAACTTTGCCAAGAAGGCATTGACTAGCTTTTCCCAAGAGTTCAGGCTTTCTTTAGGTTGTGAGTCCAACCATATCCTAGCTCTGTCTCTTACAGCAAAAGGGAATAGCATAAGTTTGTAGACCTCAGGGTCAACCCCATTAGTCTTGACAGTGTCACAGATTTGCAAGAATTCAGCTAAAAACTGATGAGGATCTTCCAATGGAAGTCCATGAAACTTGCAATTCTGTTGCGTTAGAGAAACTAATTGAGGCTTAAGCTCAAAGTTGTTAGCTCCAATGGCAGGGATAGAGATGCTTCTCCCATAGAAGTCGGGAGTAGGTGCAGTAAAGTCACCCAGCACCTTCCTTGCATTGTTGTTGTTTTCAGCTGCCATGGGTTCTTCTTCTTTGAAGATTTTTGTTAGGTCCTCTACAGAGAATTGTGCCTTAGCTTCTCTTAGCTTTTGCTTCAAGGTCCTTTCAGGTTCAGGATCAGCCTCAACAAGAATGCTTTTGTCTTTGCTCCTGCTCATATGCAAGAGAAGAAAACAAGAAAATATGGAATCCTCTATGTCACAGTATAGAGATTCCTTGAGATGTCAGAGGAAAAGAAAAATAGAAGGAA
>NC_029776.3:32738827-32740609 GCF_000817695.3 Arachis duranensis | reverse complement strand
CATAAATAGAAGGATGTGAGAAGAGGGGAAGAAATTTTCGAAAATAATTTAAAAAGATTTTAAAAACATTTTGAAAAACTTTAATTGATTTTCGAAAACCAAGATTAAGAAAGAAGTAAAGTGATTTTTGAAATAGATTTTGAAATTAGAAATTAAAAAGATATGATTGAAAACTATTTTTGAAAAAGATGTGGTTAAGAAGATATGATTGGTTTTAAAAAGATGTGATTGAGAAGATATTATTTAAAAAACATTTTAAAAAGATTTGATTTTAAAAATTAATAACTTGGCTAACAAGAAAAGATATGATTCAAACATTAAACCTTTCTCAACAGAAAAGGCAACATACTTGAAATGTTGAATCAAATCATTAATTAATAGCAAGTATTTTTGAGAATAGAAAGAAATTGATTTTGAAAAAGATTTGATTGAAAAGATTTGATTTGAAAAAGATTTGATTTTGAAAAGATTTTGAAAACTAAAAAAAAATTGATTTGAAAACAAAATCTTCCCTCTTGTGCCATCCTGGCGTTAAACGCCCAGAATGGTGCACATTTTGGCGTTTAACGCCCAAACCACTACCCTTTTGGGACCCTGGCTGGCGTTTAAACGCCAGTTTGCCTTCCTTACTGGGTGTTTTGAACGCCCAGCTGTTTCTGTGCAATTCCTCTACTGAATGTTCTGAATCTTCAATCCTCTGTATTATTGACTTGAAAAGACACAAATTAAAAATATTTTTGGATTTTTAATAATGAGGAATAATTAAAATGCAACTAAAATCAAATAACAATGCATGCAAGACACCAAACTTAGCAGTTTGTATACTATTGACACTAACAAAATGAGAATGCATATGAAACACATAAACACTCAAGTCAAGAGAATTTAAAAATCAGAGCAATGAAACCATCAAGAACAAGTTGAAGATTAATGAAGACACATGCATGAATGCAAAAAGAACAGAAACATGAAATTGACACCAAACTTAACATGAGACTCTAGACTCAAACAAGAAATATATTTTTGGATTTTTTCGAAAATAAAGTGGAAAAAGAAAATAAAGGTATCAAAATTCTTAATGAGAATTTCAGGAATCATGCAATGATAGTCTAAAGCTTCAGTCTAAAGAAATTAGACATGGCTGAACAAGCTTCAGCAAGACATTGCATTCAAGAGCTAAATTGATAAAAATCAATCAGCTTTGGTGATGATAAGAACATCACCTTGAAACACTAGAATTCATTCTTAAGAACTCTGAAGAAAAATACCTAATCTAAGCAACAAGATGAACCGTCAGTTGTCCATACTCGAATAATCCCCAGCAACGGCGCCAAAAACTTGGTGGGCGAAATTGTGATCATCAATGGTGCCATCAACATGGTATGCTCAATTGCAATCTCAACTCTTTATCACAACTTCGTACAACTAACCAGCAAGTGTACTGGGTCGTCCAAGTAATAAACCTTACGCGAGTAAGGGTCGATCCCACAGAGATTGTTGGTATGAAGTAAGCTATGGTCACCTTGTAAATCTTAGTCAGGAAAACTCAAATGATTATGGATGATGTATGAATAAAACATAAAGATAAAGATAGAGATACTTATGTATTTCATTGGTAAGAACTTCAGACAAGCGTATGGAGATGCTTTGTCCCTTTCGTCTCTCTGCTTTCCTACTGTCTTCATCCAATCCTTCTTACTCCTTTCCATGGCAAGCTGTATGTAGGGTTTCACCGTTGTCAGTGGCTACCTCCCATCCTCTCAGTGAAAATGTTCAACGCAC
>NC_029776.3:32735216-32738237 GCF_000817695.3 Arachis duranensis | reverse complement strand
TCTCGGGTAAAGTATGGACTATTATATATTGCTGGAAAGCCCAGGATGTCTACTTTCCAACGCCATTGAGAGCGCGCCAATTATGCTTCTGTAGCTCCAGAAAATCCACCTCGAGTGCAGGGAGGTCAGAATCCAACAGCATCTACAGTCCTTTTTAGTCTCTGAATCAGATTTTTGCTCAAGTCCCTCAATTTCAGCCAGAAAATACCTGAAATCACAGAAAAAAACAAAAACTCATAGTAAAGTCCATAAAAGTGAATTTTAACTAAAAACTAATAAAAATATACTAAAAACTAACTAAAACATACTAAAAACATACTAAAAACAATGCCAAAAAGCGTATAAATTATCCGCTCATCAGCAGTACCGACTGAGATCTGTCTGGTACTTTAGCTGAGAAAATTGATTATGAGTAAATACGATTACAAAATGAGAAATTATAATTAGGGGAGGTAGAAATATTTGAAGTGTAATTTAGAGCGCTAATCTTAAAGGTTTTGTTCCAAAATTGGGCCAATGGACAAAAATAAGTGAACTGGGCCTAAGTGGGCCCAAGACCCAACATATATAAACATTAGTTATGAGCATTTCAGCTCATTTTGCCCTAAAGAAGGGGTGTTGGGCGCTGAATTGAGAAGAGAGAAGAGAAGAGAGAAAACCTAACTCTCTTTGATCTTCAAACCATCATAAGGAGCTCCGATTGACGAGCCGTTTGCAGCCACGCGTCGCTCTTCTCATCCTCTATAATTCTATCTAAGTTTTGTGGTGAGTATTCCATTCATCTCTTCCCAGTTTTTGAAATTTCCTACTGTTACACGTTTTTGGGTAGTTAGTGTTGAAATCTTGTGATTTTGGGTGTTTAGGGATACTCCAACATTGATTCCAAGTGGGTTCTATCCCTACTTCATATGGGCTGAGGTAAGAAGTTCTCAAACCCTTGTGATTTGTCATTTTTATGAGCCCTAGGTTGATGTATGTATGTGATATTGGTTATGTTAGTGTATTTGATGATCTTGGTGCACAATTGGGAGATTAGTGTTGCTTGAGGAGCTTTGGTGAGGCTTGGGGCTAAGGTTGGTGGAGACTTCTAAAGAAGAGGCTCAATTGATTTGGCTACAAGAGGTACGGTTTAAGTTTCATCTAAGTACCATGTGGTGTGATGAGGATTCCTAGGCTAGATGCCCCTAGGATTAAGTTTGGATTGTGTAAATGGTTGGTGCTAATATGCATAGTTGGCATGTAATGTGAATTAATGATTGGGTTGAGAATTGTGTGGCCTTGTATGCTTGGTGTATTGAGAATTTGATGTATTGGGTAATGAGTATTGATTTGTGGTTTATGCATTTAAATTGTGAAATTGGGCCGGGGGCCGTGAATTTTGGGCCGGAGGCCGGAAAGAGGTAAGGAAGGTAAGTTGATGTGTGCATTGTATGATGACACAAGTGATTGGATGAATTTCAGATAATGAATATATGAATGATTGGTTTGTTTATTGACTAATAAGGTTTGAGGAGTTGAAGTGTGGAATTTGGTAATTTTGGGTGAAATTGTATAGATGAGGTATGTTTGGTTTTGGTTGAGATATATTATGTGGTCATATATGCGATTATGATTATTGATGCCTTGATGATATGATGATGCATGAGAGATATGTATGTTGTGATATATGCTTGAGGAATGATTAAGGTTGATTTGTGTGTGAAACCACGTGATAGTGAGTATGATATTGATTATGTATAATGATGGTTGATTGGAAATAGTATTGTTGGAAATCGGGATAAGGAAGGATGCATGACATGTTAATGTGTTTGTAATTTAGCCATTTGTTTGAAATGGGTAAAAATGGTTATACGGTAGTTTTTGTGAATTGGGGTAAGGTGTTAATGTATGAGTTGAGGAGGCTTGACATTGATTTTGGTACATTTTGAATGATTTCAAAAAGGGTTGACATTGGCATGTTTTGGTTGATTTTGAAAAGAGTTGAAAATGGCTTGTTTTGAAAATGGCACTTTGTGGTTTTGTGTGAAAACATGGTTTTTGGGCATACTTTGACGGGACATAACTTGGACTGCGGATTTTTGTTTTGTGCCAAACTTGTTTAGAAGTGAAATTGGATCCAGGATGTCCATGCCGTTCGAAGAATGGGCGAAAAACGATTTAAAATGAGAAAGTTATGTCCGTCGGAAGATGGGGGGTTGAATTTGTGAATTCTGCAGCTTTTAACTTAGAAAATTTTTAGCAGAATGAACCTCCACGCGTAGGCGCACTTGGCGCGTACGTGGTGGACGAAATTGTGATCAACAATAATGGCTCTTTAGCATGTGCATAAAAACATTAACTCAGCGCTTTCTTTCCACAATCTCGTTCAACTAACCAGCAAGTGTACTGGGTCGTCCAAGTAATAAACCTTACGTGAGTAAGAGTCGATCCCACAGAGATTGTTGGTATGAAACAAGCTATGGTCACCTTGTAAATCTCAGTTAGGCAGATTAAATGGTTATGGGTTTCGAAAATTAATAATCAAACAGAAAATAAAATAAGATAGAAATACTTATGTAAATCAATAGTGGGAATTTCAAATAGGCGTATGGAGATGCTGTGCTCCTCTCGAATCTCTACTTTCTTCTTACATTCATCTAAACCTTCTTACTCCTTTCCATGGCAAGCTGTATGTAGGGCATCACCGTTGTCAATGGCTACATCCCATCCTCTCAGTGAAAATGGTCCTATGCTCTGTCACAGCACGGCTAATCATCTGTCGGTTCTCAATCAGGTTGGAATAGAATCCCTTGATTCTTTTGCGTCTGTCACTAACGCCCAGCCCTCAGGAGTTTGAAGCTCGTCACAGTCATTCAATACCGGAATCTTACTCGGAATACCACAGACAAGGTTAGACTTTCCAGATTCCCGAAATCCTACTCGGAATACCACAGACAAGGTTAGAATTTTCGGATTCCCATGAATGCTGCCATCTATCTAGCTTATACCACGAAGATTCTGTTGGGGAATCTAAGAGATATG
>NC_029776.3:32733133-32734623 GCF_000817695.3 Arachis duranensis | reverse complement strand
AAAAGCGTATAAATTATCCGCTCATCACAACACCACACTTAAATTGTTGCTTGTCCCCAAGCAACTAAAAACCAATTAGGATAAAAAGAAGAGAATATACTATAAATCTCAAAATATCAATGAATCTTAATTCTAATTGATGAGCGGGACTTGTAGCTTTTTGCTTCTGAATAGTTTTGGCATCTCACTTTTTCCCTTGAAGTTTAGAATGATTGGCTTCTCTAGAAACTTAGAATTTCGGATAGTGTTATTGACTCTCCTAGTTAAGTATGTTGATTCTTGAACACAGCTACTTATGAGTCTTGGCCGTGGCCCTAAACACTTTGTTTTCCAGTATTACCACCGGATACATAAATGCCACAGACACATGACTGGGTGAACCTTTTCAGATTATGACTCAGCTTTACTAGAGTCCCCAGTTAGAGGTGTCCAGAGCTCTTAAGCACACTCTTTTTGCTTTGGATCACGACTTTAACCACTCAGTCTCAAGCTTTTCACTTGGACCTTCATGACACAAGCACATGGTTAGGGACAGCTTGATTTAGCCGCTTAGGCCTGGATTTTATTTCCTTGGGCCCTCCTATCCATTGATGCTCAAAGCCTTAGATCCTGTTTACCCTTGCCTTTTGGTTTTAAGGGCTATTGGCTTTTTCTGCTTGCTTTTTCTTTTTCTTTCTATTTTTTTTCGCCATTTTTTTTGCAAGCTTTTTACTTTTCACTACTTTTTCTTGCTTCAAGAATCAATTTCATGATTTTTTAGATCATCAATAACATTTCTCTTTGTTCATCATTCTTTCAAGAGCCAACAGTTTTAACATTCATAAACAACAAGATAAAAAATATGCAATGTTTAAGCATTCATTCAGAAAACAAAAAATATTGTCACCACATCAATAAAATTAAATTAAATTCAAGGATAATTTCGAAATTCATGTACTTCTTGTTCTTTTGAATTAAAACATTTTTCATTTAAGAGAGGTGAAGGATTAATGGGATTATTCATAACTTTAAGACATGGTTACTACATCCTAATGATCATGAAGTAGAGACACAAAACATAGATAAACATAACATAGAAACCAAAAAGCAGAAAGAAATAAGAACAAGGAATGAGTCCACCTTAGTGGCATCTTCTTCTTGAAGGACCAACAATGTCCTTAAGCTCTTCTATGTCCCTTCCTTGCCTTTGTTGCTCCTCCCTCATTGCTCTTTGGTCGTCTCTTATTTCATGGAGAATGATGGAGTGCTCATGATGTTCCACCCTTAATTGTTCAACATTGTGGCTCAAATCTTCTAAGGAAGTGTTGAGTTGTTCCCAATAGTTGTTGGGAGGAAAGTGCATCCCTTGAGGCATCTCAGGGATTTCTTGATGATGAGCTTCCTCATGCATCTCTTGAGAACCGTGAAGGGTCTCTCTTGCTTGCTCCATCCTCTTCTTGGTAATGGGCTTATCCTCTTCAATGGAGATGTCTCCTTCTATGATAACTCCA
>NC_029776.3:32731285-32732967 GCF_000817695.3 Arachis duranensis | reverse complement strand
TCATGAATTTCTACTTCCTCTCCAATCATGATGCTATGGTTCATGATGGCCTGATCCACAGTAACTTCAGATCGGTTGCTAGTGGGAATGATGGAGCGTTGAACGAACTCCAACCATCCTCTAGCCACAGGCTTGAGGTCCAGTCTTCTTAGTTGAACTGGCTTGCCTTTGGAGTCTCTCTTCCATTGAGCTCCTTCCACACATATGTCCATTATAACTTGGTCCAACCTTTGATTAAAGTTGACCCTTCTAGTGTAGGGGCGTTCATCCCCTTGCATCATAGGCAAGTGACACGCCAACCTCACATTTTCCGGACTAAAATCTAAGTATTTCCCCCGAACCATTGTGAGATAATTCTTTGGATTCGGGTTCATACTTTGATCATGGTTCCTAGTGATCCATGCATTGGCATAGAACTCTTGAACCATTAAGATTCCGACTTGTTGCATGGGGTTGGTTAAGACTTCCCAACCTCTTCTTCGGATTTCATGTCGGATCTCCGGATACTCATTTTTCTTGAGCTTGAAAGGGACCTCAGGGATCACCTTCTTCTTTGCCACAACATAATAGAAGTGGTCTTGATGGCTCTTGGAGATAAATTTTTCCATCTCCCATGACTCAGAGGTGGAAGCTTTTGTCTTCTCTTTTTCTTTTCTAGAGGATTCTCCGGCCTTAGGTGCCATTGATGGTAGTGAAAACAAAAAAGATTGTGCTTTGACCACACCAAACTTAAAATATTGCTCGTCCTCGAGCAAGAGAAGAAAGAAGAGAAGAAGAAGAAGAAGAAGAGAATATGGTAGAGAGGGAGAGATGGAGGTTCGGCCAAGGTGAAGAAGAGGGGGTTGTGTTGTGTGAAAATGAAGTGGAATGGAAGGGTATATATAGGGAGAGGGGAGAGTAAAGTTTTGGCCATATAGGGTGGGAATGGGTAGGAAAATGTTTTTGAATTTTTGAAGGTAGGTGGGGTTTATGGGGAAGAGTGGATGGATGTGAGTGGTGAAGGGGGTGATTGGGAAGAGGGATTGAGGTGATTGGTGAAGGGTTTTGGGAAGTGTGACATGGGGAAGAGTAAAATAGGATTAGGAGGTAAGGTGGGAATATGTTAGGTGGGGATCCTGTGGGGTTCACAGATCCTGAGGTGATCCTGTGGGGTCCACAGATCCTGAGGTGTCAAGGAATTCCATCCCTGCACCAAATAGGCATGTAAAATGCCTTTGCACACTATTCTGGCGTTTAAACGCCGAGTGGTGCACGTTCTGGGCGTTCAACGCCCATGTAAAGCATGTTTCTGGCATTGAACGCCAGTTTCATGCTTGTTACTGGCGTTCAGCGCCAGCTTTTTCCTCTAGGCACATTCCTGGCGTTCAGCGCCAGAATGTTGCTTGTTTCTGGCGTTCAGCGCCAGATACATGCTCTGTTCTGGCGTTAAACGCCAGCCAGATGCATCTTACTGGCGTTGAACGCCAGCCTGTGCTTCCTCCAGGGTGCGAATTTTTTTCTGCTGTTTTTGCTTCTGTTTTTAATTTTTATGATTTTTTTCGTGACTCCACATGATCATGTTCCTAATAAAACACAAAATAACAAAAAATAAAATAAAATAAAAATTAGATAAATAAAATTGGGTTGCCTCCCAACAAGCGCTTCTTTAATGTCAATAGCTTGACAGTGGCTCTCATGGAGCC
>NC_029776.3:32729497-32730270 GCF_000817695.3 Arachis duranensis | reverse complement strand
ACTTGTCTCAATGACTTGTCTGCCAATTGTAATGAGAACAAGGCAGTTGTACCTCAATGATCCCCAGCCTCTCTATTACAGAGAGTGGCATAAGATTTATCCCTGACCCCAGATCACATAGAGCCTTTTCAAAGGTCATGGTGCCTATGGTACAAGGTATTAAGAACTTGCCAGGATCTTGTTTCTTTTGAGGTAGAGTTTGCTGAATCCAGGTATCTAGTTCATTAATGAGCAAGGGAGGTTCACTTTCCCAAGTCTCATTACCAAACAACGTGGCATTCAGCTTCATGATAGCTCCTAAATATTGAGCAACTTGCTCTCCAGTCACATCTTCATCCTCTTCAGAGGAAGAATAGTCTTCAGAGCTCATGAATGGCAGAAGGAGATTTAGTGGAATCTCTATGGTCTCTATATGAGCCTCAGATTCCTTTGGATCCTTAATAGGAAACTCCTTCTTTCTTGAGAGACGTCCCAGAAGGTCTTCCTCACTAGGATTTTCATCCTCCTCCTCCCTTGTGCATTCGGCCATATTGATTACATCAATGGCCTTACACTCTCCTTTTGGGTTCTCTTCTGTATTGCTTGGGAGAATACTGGGAGGAGTTTCACTGACTTTCTTACTCAGCTGGCCCACTTGTGCCTCCAGATTTCTGATGGAGGATCTTGTTTCACTCATGAAACTGAAAGTGGCTTTTGACAGATCAGAGACTAGATTGGCTACATTTGAAGTGTTTTGATCAGAATTCTCTGTCTGTTGCTGAGAAGATGATGGA
>NC_029776.3:32728781-32729239 GCF_000817695.3 Arachis duranensis | reverse complement strand
TTGGATGCATGTTGCCATCCATTCAGACTTTGAGAGATCATATTGACTTGCTGAGTCAACACTTTGTTCTGAGCTAATATGGCATTCAGAGCATCAATTTTAAGAACTCCTTTCTTCTGAGGTATCCCATTATTCACGGAATTCCTCTCAGAAGTGTACATGAATTGGTTGTTTGCAACCATGTCAATGAGTTCTTGAGCCTCTTTAGGCGTTTTCTTTAGGTGAATAGATCCACCTGCAAAATGGTCCAATGACATTTTCGAAAATTCAGACAGGCCATAATAGAATATATCTAATATGGTCCATTCTGAAAACATGTCAGATGGACATCTTTTGGTCAGATGCTTATATCTTTCCCAAGCTTCATAGAGGGATTCACCATCTTTTTGTTTGAAGGTTTGAACATCCACTCTCAGCTTGCTCAGCTTTTGAGGAGGAAAGAATTTATCCAAGAAGGC
>NC_029776.3:32728020-32728764 GCF_000817695.3 Arachis duranensis | reverse complement strand
AAAGTTGTTGGCTCCAATGGCAGGAATGGAGATGCTTCTTCCATCAAACTTGGACGTTGGCTTTGTGAAGTCACCAAGCATTCTCCTTGCATTATTATTATTTTCGGCTGCCATCTCCTTCTCTTGTTCTAATGTTTCTGAAAGATTACCTTTAGATTGTTGTAACTTAGCTTCTCTTAATATTTTCTTCAAAGTCCTTTTAGGTTCTGGATCAATTTTAACAAGAGTGCCTTTATCCTTGTTCCTACTCATATGAAAGAGAAGAAAACAAGAAAAGAAAGAGGAATCCTCTATGTCACAGTATAGAGATTCCTTTATGTTAGTAGAAGAAGAAAGGGTAGAAGAAAGAAAAGTGAAGAATCCAAACTCAAGGGATAGATTGGGTTCGGATTTTTAGATGAAGAGAGGTGAAGAGAGGTGTTAGTAAATAAATAATTAAATAGAATAAGAAAAGAGATGGAGAATCAAAAATAATTTTGAAAAAGAGGTTAGTGTTTTTTGAAAATTAAAGATAAGATAAGATTAAAATTAAAATTCAAAACAAAAGAATTTTTGAAAAAGAGATGAGATATTTTCAAAAATTAGAGAGAGAAAAGTAGTTAGGTGGTTTTGAAAAAGATAAGAAACAAACAAAAAGTCAAAGAGTTAGTTGAAAAAGATATTAAAATCAAATTTGAAAAGATAAGAAGATAAGAGGTTAGATAAGATATTTTGAAATCAAATTTTGAAAAAGATAAAATTTTT
>NC_029776.3:32724893-32726639 GCF_000817695.3 Arachis duranensis | reverse complement strand
GCCCTCAGGAGTTTGAAACTCGTCACAGTCATTCAATCCCAGAATCCTACTCGGAATACCATAGACAAGGTTTAGACTTTCCAGATTCTCATGAATGCCGCCATCAATTCTAACTTATACCACGAAGATTCTGTTGGGGAATCTAAGAGATATGCGCTCGGCCTAGAGTAGAACGGAAGTGGTTGTCAGTCACGTGCGTTCATAGGTGAGAATGATGATGAGTGTCACGGATCATCACATTCATCAAGTTGAAGTGCAACGTATATCTTGGAATAAGAATAAAAGAGAATTGAATAGAAAGTAATAGTAATTGTATTGAAACTTGAGGTACAGCAGAGCTCCACACTCTTAATCTATGGTGTGTAGAAACTCCACCGTTGAAAATACATAAGTGAAAGGTTCAGGCATGGCCGAGTGGCCAGCCCCCTAAAACGTGATCAATAGCCTCCTCAGATGAAGAATAAAACAAAACTGAGACCAAAGATGAAACGTGGTCAAAAGACAACTAATACACTAGTAAAAAGTCTTATTTATGATAAAAGATAAAAAGATTTAATTCAAAAATTTGAAATTATTTACTTCACTAACAAGAAACTACAAGATAAGATTCTAGAACTTAAAGATTGAACCTTTCTTAACAAGAAAGTAACAAACTTCAAATTTTTGAATCAATCATATTAATTGTTAGTGAGTTTTCGAAAATGTGATATAAAGATAAGAAAAAGATTTTGAAAATATTTTGAAAAAGAATTTTGAAATTTTTGAAAAATGAAAAAAAATGAAAAAGATATAATTTTTGAAAAAGATTTTTGAAAAGATAAGATTTTTAAAATTGAAATTTTGACTTGACTTATAAGAAACAACTAATTTTGAAAATCTTTGACTAAGTCAACTCAAATTTTCAAAAATTATGAGAAAAATAAGGAAAAGATATATTTTTTTGATTTTTGAATTTTTAATTATGAGAGAGACAAACACAAAAATGACCCAAAACTTAAAAATTTTGGATCAAAACACATGATGCATGCAAGAACACTATGAATATCAAAATGAACACCAAGAACACTTTGAAGATCATGATGAACATCAAGAACATAATTTTGAAAAAAAAAAATTTTTGATGCAAAGAATATATGCAAGACACCAAACTTAAAAATCTTTAATGCATGGACTCTAACAAACAAAAAATGCATATGAAAAACAACAAACAACACAAAACAAGAAAACATCAAGATCAAACAAGAAGACTTGTCAAGAACATCTTGAAGATCATGAAGAACACTATGAATGCATGAAATTTTCGAAAAATGCAAGAAAAATTTTTAAAGCATGCAACTAACACCAAACTTAAAAGTTGACTCAAGACTCAAACAAGAACACAAAATATTTTTTATTTTTATGATTTTATTATTTTTTTGGATTTTTATTAAATTTTTCGAAAAACATTATTAGAAAAACGAAAAATAAATAAAAAAAATTTTGAAAGATTTTTTTGAAAACTTTTTGAAAAGAAAATTACCTAATCTAAGCAACAAGATGAACCGTCAGTTGTTCAAACTCAACAATCCCCGGCAACGGTGCCAAAAACTTGGTGGACGAAATTGTGATCAACAATAATGGCTCTTTAGCATGTGCATAAAAACATTAACTCAGCGCTTTCTTTCCACAATCTCGTTCAACTAACCAGCAAGTGTACTAGGTCGTCCAAGTAATAAACCTTACGTGAGTAAGGGTCGATCCCACAGA
>NC_029776.3:32716403-32723971 GCF_000817695.3 Arachis duranensis | reverse complement strand
GTCAATTTCCGAATAAAGTATGGACTATTATATATTGCTGGAAAGCTCTGGATGTCTACTTTCCAAAGCCATTGAGAGCGCGCCAATTGAAGTTCTGTAGCTCCAGAAAATCCATTTCGAATGCAGGGAGGTCAGATTCCAACAGCATCAGTAGTTCTTTTGTCAGCCTTTTTCAGAGTTTTGCTCAAGTCCCTCAATTTCAGCCAGAAATTACCTGAAATCACAGAAAAACACACAAACTCATAGTAGAGTCCAGAAATGTAAATTTAACATAAAAACTAATGAAAACATCCCTAAAAGTAGCTTGAACTTACTAAAAACTACCTAAAAACAATGCCAAAAAGCGTATAAATTATTCGCTCAGCAGTACGCGTCGTTCTTTGAGAAGGCACCATCCACGCGTGTGCGTGGTGTGCGTGGGTGCATCGATACGCTGCACCAAATGCCCAGCCTTTTTCCCGAGAGTTGTGCCAGAGTTGTGCCAGTCTTGTGCCTGGAGCGCAAGTGTACCCACGCGTATGCGTGGCTGACGCGTACGCGTCGTTGTCTAATTTTCAATCCGTGCGTCCACGTGAATGACGCGTACGCGCCGATGAGTTTTGTGGCCATCCACGCGTGCGCGTGGAGGACGCGTATGCGTGGCCCTGTTTTCATGCCAAAGTTGATTTTTGAGTTTTAAAAGCCAAATATCATACTTCTAAGCCTCCGATCTCACCCCTTATGTATTAAATCTTTATGATATGCCTAACAATGAGGAAGGAGCTAGGGGATGTGGTAACTTGCGAATGAAGCAAGGGGAAAAGTTGTGATCAATGATGATCAAAGATGATTATATGAGATATGGAGGATGACGGTGGAAGTACCGTGTATGCCATGAGCCGAAGGGCTATATTTTTTGATAAATGGCTGGTTCTTGATTGAACCATGAGCCGGATGGCTGTGTTATTGCCGGGTTATGGCAAAGCCATTATTGATTATGGCTGAGTATAAATGCATATATGATTAATGAATGAATGTGTTAAATGGATAATAATGGAAAATGTTGAAATGTGATGTGTGACCCCGGGTAGTAGGCAGTGGCGTTGTTCACTTGCTCTGGGTATGAGACGGGAAAGGATGTTTGTGATAAATGAGTTTAATTATGGAGTTTTGAAGGAATGTTTTGTGATACCTGGGTAGTAGCAAGGGTTATGGTTCGTCCCGCTTGCTCCAGGTTAATGTTTGAGATTTGATAACAATGATGATTGCTTTCAAACTGAACGAATGTATGTTTTGAGATCCTGGGCAGTAGCAAGGGTTATGGTTTGTCCCACTTGCTCCAGGTCAGAGATTGTGACGCCTGGGTAGTAGCGGCAGTAGTGGTGAATCCACTCGCTCCAGGTTGAGCTTTTAAACACCCGCCTGGGTAGTAGCCGCAGTAGTGGTTATTCCACTGGCTCTGGGTTAAGCGGGTATTAGCAAGGGGGTTGTAGCTCAAATCTACTTGCTTCGCAAGGGGTGTTTCTGTCCAAGGCTCAAATCTACTTGCTTCGCAAGGGGTGTTTCTGTCCAAGTGTTAGCTACCAGGACATGTCGGGTTGGCTATATAACCGACAGATGATATTATCAACCATAGGGCAGGCATACATCATTTGCATATGTTTGAATTGTTTGGGTTTGCCTATGTGTTTTGGATTTCTACATCATATATGTTATGTTACCTGATTATGTGCTACTTGTTCTACTTGTACCTTAATTGTGTATTACTTGCCTGTATTGCTTGTGTTTGTACACTGAGAGACCCCTCATGCTAGTGTCGGTGGATGTTGAGGGCTGTTCTTGATGAGATGAATTGATGATGCGATTGCATGATGATGATGATCATTGAATGAGATAATTTAAGCTCCCTGAGTAGATGCAGTGATGTGGTTTCACTAGCTCCAGGTGAGGGTATGATGTATTGATATGGAATTGCTGAGGCAGAACAACTGATGATGGTTTTGTTTATGATTCTGAATCTGATTCGTGGGAGAGTCAGCGAGTTGGGAATCATATGAGATATGAACTAGATTTAGTATCCCCTTACAACAGTTGCCTATTCATGGATTAGCGAGAATCTAGGCTGGATACTTGGTGAAAGGGAGTTTAGGATGCTTAGTGAGTTTTTATTGCAGTGCATTGTATTTATTTGGCACTTTTACCATATTGGGAACCCATGGTTCCGGGGTTCTCATTCTGTATATATCTATTGTTTTTCAGATACAGGTCCAGGTGCTCAGAAGTGAGTTGTGGGTTGTCTGAGAGATGGCAAAGATCGTTATTTTCTCTACCTTGTGTTTTGCTTAGAATCTCTCCACCTTTGCTTTGAAAGGATTATATTATGTATTGCACTCTTTTGAACTTGCCTATAGAGGCTCTCATGTTTCCTTTGGGAGAGATTAGGATATACTGTTGTCAACTACTTTCATACTGTACCCTATCCAGCCTAAACTTCGCGGGTCGCGACTAGTGGCTATTTACTTATGTTATATATATCTATCTGTTATCTATCTCTTAATCTCCTTTATGCCTTGTCCGTATATCGCGTTCGGCTTCACGGTTTATCTTTTTGTTGTTAAAACGTGAGTGATACGTCTTTGCAATTTTATTTCTACTCTTTTCAGGCTTCTCGATTAATACTCCTTTCGAAATTACCTATATTTATATATTAAAAATCCACCTGAGAGTCGTACCACCGTAATATCATTGACTTATGACTCGAGCATAAGGATTTGAATATTAGGGTGTTACATGTGTCTCAAGAAAGTGAATGAAGGAGACCAATAAAAACTAAAGAATAAGAGAATAAATGAACAGAAGAGAAAAAAAATAATGGAGAGAATCCCTTTTTTAATTTTGAGGAGGAAGAGAAAAACTAGAAACAGAGAATGGAGAGATCTCTTTTTTTAATTTTGAATTTGAATTCAAAATTACAAAATTATTGAAATTTCAAGAAAGTGTGTACATGTAAAACAAGCTTAAAAATAGGATAGAAAAATAAGACATGGTCATGAGATGTGAAGTGTAATGAGAATGATTTCATGTAGCCGTGGTATGTTGTAATAAAGGCCATGATGAGTGAAGAGTGAAAACATTGATATCTTAATAGAAACTCAGAACGAACATAAGGGATGACACGTTGAAATTTCATTATAGGAATAACCTTCTTTTCAGAGTATGTTATAGGATTAGAAACAAGTAAAATTCGATGGTGACAATTTGTAAGAAGTAAGAAGAAGACAAAAAAAAAAGTAAAAAATTGAGGGGACAATTACTGCAGTGATGCCAAAAAAAAACATTTTTAAAAAGAATAAAATGGTGGGGACGATTTGACACATGGTGGTGATGACTTGATGAATGGTAATGGAGATTTGTCAGGAAAAAAGTAAAAAATTGAATCTCAAAGACAACAAATAAAGACTCAATGATGGAAACTTTGCGCTGATTTTGTTGTTCCTCCTCCTACTCTTTTTCTTTGGTTCTGTTTTTCTTGTATATTTGTTGTTCTTGTATTTAATTTAAAAAATTAATAAAAATAGGTAATGGAGTTAGTTTGAGAGTATATTATAATTATCAAATTTTATTTCAGACATCTAAAAGTGTAAGATTTATATGTGATAACTTTATGTGATAAATTGTTCCTTTCATAATATTATTTGAAGAACTAAAAAGTATAATTTGTAAAAAGATAGATCTTCAAATATTAAAAATAGTGACTAGTATTATGTTCAGGTATCCTGTAATAGTATTTGAAGGATCCATACAATTCAAGATGAAGTATATCACTGATAAAGCAACGATGCAAGAAATATTTTCAATATATCGTGAAAGTTGAGCACAAGAGTCTGTCATCGAACTATATATTAAGTTCGAACACTTGTCTTATAGGATTGAAAAAGCCAATGGAAACATGGAATGAGAAGACTACAACAGTGAAAGCGAAAATGAATTTGAAGGTAACTATGAAATAGATTATCGAAATGTAGATGGCGGCGATGATGATTACAATAATGAGATAGATGTAAAAGAAGTGACAAATGTACTAACAAGGCAACATTCGCTCAGAGAGTCGTCTTTTATGCGCGCTTTGGACCTTGCGGCTTTGAATGCATCGAAGGATAATTTTCTGAGTATGTGAATGCTGGTATGTGAATATAATATTAATAAAATATATCTATATTTTCTGTCCTATAAGATGATGATTATACTTTGGTTATTAATTGTAATGTATAATTATTTTTTGTGGTATTGTTGCAGACCTACCTACTATTGCAGATGGCAAATTTATTATTGCGATGTATTTTAGTTCTAAAGAGATTGTGATTGCGGCCATAAAAAACTATACGACTTGTAGAGGAGTTAACTATCGAGTATACGAATTTGAACCAACAACATTTTATGCCAAATGTGTATAATATAAAAATAATTGTGATTGGAATATCAGGACTAGTTTAATCCAAAAGAAATATTATTGAAAAATATGACGTTATAACGGTAGCCACATCTACATCAGATCTACTATTTCTCAGGATCACTGCAAGTTAGATTCAAGCACAATCGTAGAAGCAATAAAGTCATTAGTGGAAGCTGACCCATCTCTGTAGGTGCGATATGTGACTACAGATAATCAAGCAAAGTTCAATTACACGGTGAGCTACCGCAAAGTATAATTGGCAAAGCAAAAAGCAGTGGAAAAGATTTTTGGTTGTTGGAATGCCTCATATGAGGCTCTGCCAACATGTTTTGATCCGTGCACTCATCTACTAGGAGGTTGTAACTGCTTATAGTTAACCCTGAGACTAACATACCATTACTTGAAAGACCAAGAATCATCACCACATCCTCCAAAGTTATGGTGTATTTACAAGTCAGAAGATGGAAGGTATGTATATTTAGATGTCATCTTTCAACTAAGGTTGTCAATATTGCCGAATGTTCTTATACTCTTTTAATGTGAGATATGTGTTCAAATCCAGTCTCGTTTAAAAGTTTAACAACAATTAAATCACAGAATTCTGACACATTTACATGTCTAACTTTCAATAATCTTGAGCCCTGATAAATAAATAGCTAAAAATATTACGATAAAAAATAAATTTAAAGTATATATCTTATTTTCATACTTAAATGAAAATTTAACTTAAAACAAATGAATTATATATCTTTTCTTTATACTTTGAATAAATTTTTATATTAATATTTAATACGGTAGTTACATACGTAAAAATTAAATTCCTAAATAAATTAATTTTGCTAAAAAAGAGAAATTTTTATTTTAATTACTATTTTTTCTAAAACAACAATTTTTATACTTTTCGGTAAAGTAGTGTTTCCTACACAAATATTTTTATTAACATAATAAAATATATTAAAAAATATTCTTACTTATTATTACAATATGGCAACATACATAAAAATCATAATCATTCATACTTATTATAATTCAACATGGCAACATACATAAAAATCATACTAAAAATCTTTTAGTATTATTGTCGTTAGTAAAAATCTTATGAAAAAATATTATCTATAGCTAAATATATTAGTAAAAATCTTAGTAAACATCTTTTTTTAAGATTAAACCTTTTTTTAATGTATATATTTTATTTTCATAAGAGATTGCAATTCATTGGAGAATGGAGATTTTGGTGAGCAGAGTATTTATCAGCAAAGAATCTAATACTATTAATTGATAGATATTACATGGCCAACTAGTATTAATGGTAAAGAATGACTCAAATTATTCATTTTCTTTGGGAGAAGAATTGCGAAACCAACTTATTGCATTCTAAGTTGTTGGTCTTTGCATGATCACAAACACACACACACAAACATTCATTCATTTTGTGTGTTTCTCAATCATCCTTTGCAGCTCCTCCTTTCTTACTCCAACCACTCTATCAACCACTTTTCCTTTCTTAATGAGTATAAACGTTGGTAATGCTTGAACTTGGAATGCTTGAGACACCTCCTGTTAACATTAATAACGACGAAAATATATTAGTTCTGAATTATATTACGAGTAAATGATTCGATTTGTATGTATTGTCAATATAAAATAATTTTATACAAATATTATATTGTTTACTTTAGTAGACTTGTATGACCCAACCATAATTATTTTTAAAAGTCATGCAAACAGAAATAGTTGAAAGACGCAAATTTATTTTTTTGAACTTTACTAGGTAAACAATGACTTTTGTAAATAATAGATTCTAAAATTGGTTTAATAAAGTAAAAACATACTACACCTCCACCTAAATCTTAATATTAGGATAACCATCTGCACATTTAATGAATTGAACATATGATATATTCATTGTTTATATTGTTTAGTATTTTCATTATTTATCTATATTTTTCTTATTTTTTTATACGGTTAATTATTGCAATTAAATTTGATAAGTCAAGTGGATGGGAATAAGTGAAATACCATTAGCTCATCCACATCAATCTTGATGAACTCAACATCTTTGTAATTTGCAGCAAAATCTTGAATAACTGGATCCATGAATTTGCAAGGTGCACACCATGTAGCTGTAAAATCAATCACCATCTATATAGCAAACAAAGACTACATACATTAGCAAAACCAGTAATATTACTCATTCACTATCATATTACTATATCATAAATGAAAGATGCTAAAAATGAAGGGAAAAAAAATATTAAACGTACCAATTTGTCCGTTTCTTTCAAGGCACCAAAATGAGCATTCCATTTAGCAGTGGAATGGAAGGTAAGGACTTGAGGTGATGAAGTAGTAGTTGATGGTGATGATCTTTCAGCAAAAACAAAATTGAACAAGTTTGCTTCCATGTTATTGGTTCTTTCTTTAATTTTCTGCCTGGTAATATATAAACCAAAAATTGTTAAGTTGGGAGAGAATTTGAGTTTTCTTAGGTAGTTTAATTTGTGGCTGATGGGAAATTGGCTGGGAAGACTTAGATATTTATAGGAGTAACAAAGTAATGTGAATTCTCTTGAAAGCTATGGTGCTAGATTCTTCAAAGTGGCAAGCTGTAAAATGTAGCTAATTAACTAATATACATTTAAGAGCATATAGTTAAGCACTTGCTATCACTAGCTGGTCCCAACACATTCCCATGAATATAATTATTAAATGTTCATTATTATTCTAATGTTAAAGAACATGTAGTTTTCATTAAGCTCCCTTTTATATTTTATATATATATATTTAATCAAAGAATTAAGTAAAACAGAGAGTGAAATTTTGTTAAATATTATTATTTTGAATCTTGAATTTCATTAAGGAGTACTTGGTTCAAGTATACAATTATAAAAAATTAAAATGACTTCTTTTAATTTAATTATATGAGATGCATCATGCACCATGATATTCCAGAAGCACGCGCTTCTAGATTATAACCAGAAAAATTTGAAGGAAAAATCAAAATGATCATAAATAACGGTGTTCATATTCCTTGCCAATGCCAAAATAGAATGTTTGGATTGAAGTCTTGCAGCATCTCAGGATTCTGAAGCTGTCTCCAATTAAGCATGTGAAACATAAAAATAGACTCTCTCAT
>NC_029776.3:32715017-32716394 GCF_000817695.3 Arachis duranensis | reverse complement strand
AATAAATACTTTTAGATGCGCAACAAAGATGATTTTTATTTATTTTTTGAAATTATTTGAGGGCATTTTTTTATATTATTGTTAGTGCTTTTATCAGAATGATGAGATATTATTCTTAACTATTGAATTTATAAGTAATTTTTGTCTTTTTAATTTATCCAAGATTATTTTCTTGAATCTTGACAAACTATAGTAAAAATTAAGTTCTATTAAATTAAACCTACATTAGATACGATGAATAATTTTTTTTTTCCTGAAAAGCACCGATGGAAAACTAAAAAATTCCACACAAATTAAAAAAGTCACCAAATAAGTCTCTTCCTATACTTTTTTATAAATATATTTTTTATTTAACTATTTTTTTATGTGTATTTTGTATTTTAGTATAAATTTTATATGAATAATTGATTTTATGACTAATTTCTTATATATACATAACATAGTTGGTTTAAGTATTGTTTACAAAGTAAAAGATTAGAAAAAAAAATTACATAGAATGAAGAGACACATAATAAACTCAATCAAGTTAAAGAACTGGGGAAAATTATATAAAAAAAAAATTATGATAAGTAGGTTCATTAAGAACTTTTCAATAGACTAAAAGTTCCACGAGAAAAAAAAATACCAAATAAGCTTTATTTTGAAATATTTTGTGAAGAAAGTACAGTTTTTTTGAATTTATGAAGAATTAAAATATTAAATAAATTTCATTTTATATATTAGTCTTTTATCCAATTTTATTAGAGATTTATTAATTTAGCATTGTAATTCTTTAAAGATTTATTAATATTTTTTCCTAAAGATATCTATTACAAATTAAAATTTCTCAAATACTTATTTTGTTTCCTTATAAATTTATCCAAAAAATTCTTCGAACACTACTTATTTTAGTACTTTATAAAAGTTATGGAGACAATGGTCCCGAATCTTTTTAACTCCGCTGCTTTGCCTAACAAAAATAAAATTTATTATTCATACACGAATTTCTTCTGAAGACCAAATTTGTTTGTGCTATTATGCGCTGAAATATCCAAGAGATTATTTAGAAAATTCAGATTTGTACGGTAAAGAATATTAGGATAGCTACATATGAATTGATATGAGTGGCTCGATTTATTTTCATTTTCTTTGCTAATTTAAGCAATAATAATTTCTTAATAAAGACATATATAGTTTTCGAGGTTAATGTTTAAATTCATCCCTGAAAGATCACGGGATCTTTATTTTCGTCTCCGAATGATTTTTTTAATCAAATTAGTCCCTGATGTTGGAATAAATTAATTTTAATAACCCAGATCATCCATATTGAATCACCAAAAAATATAACATAATGCGGAAGCGTACCTGAATTCATAAACATGAATCATACGATCGGAA
>NC_029776.3:32709648-32714984 GCF_000817695.3 Arachis duranensis | reverse complement strand
TTTGGATCTTGTGGTTTTTTTTATCTTCCTCAATCAAAGCCTTTTGTATTCCTAGGTGGCTGAACTGCAACTCTTTTGATGGAGAAAGAGCAACAAAGGCGGCTTTGGTATATTGGGGACCGAAATCCTGAAAGTCTATTTATATTTGAGCATAGCACCCATTAAACCCTAAAGCCCAAATAAAATAGTATCTAAAGCCCAAAAGATAATATATCTAAAATCCAAAAGATAATTATCTAAGGAACAAAAGATAATATTCGATTTTATTCTCATTTAATTCCAAATCAAAAGTAACAATGACTTATTCAATTAGCATTTATAACAATAAATGAGATCATCATTATATAAGTCATTTAATTTGAAATAGCATCATTTGTGATTATAAATTGATATATGTATTGCCCACAAATAAGTTAGGAAATTAAATAATTTCCTAACAATCTCCCACTTGGGCTATACATATATTCTTTCTTGACATAATCACATTTTATAAACTTTATGCGCGCATCTGAATGCTATTTCTTTCATTACTTTAACAATCTGGTCCGTCTCATACATTAGATATGGAACTACCGCAGCTTTTATCACATTAAATGCCGTGACTAAACCACGCCAATCACCATCCTAATATACTTAACGACATAGATCAAATTTGGATGAGTAATATGGAAATTACATGCCAAGTGATCTCATGCATGTCTATTTCCAGCTGGTCCAACTTTATTGAGATCAAACACAATACAAATATTGCAAAATGAACATTTCACATAACATGAAATAAACCATCAACTTAGTTCTGCAGAAAATAACTCAATATCTGTCATAGGACATATAGCATAAAATAACTCCCACTAAACCAAGGCATCACTAATATTGACACCCATCCGAGCAGTGTGCTCATGAAAAGACTTTAGGGATCAATTCCTTAGTTAATGAGTCTGCTAGCATATACTTCGTTCCTATATGTCCTATGGAAATCTGTTTTTCTTAAACTTTCTCCTTGACAACTAAGAACTTGATATCTGTATGCTTCGATTTTGTCAAGCTCTTATTGTTGTTGGAGTATAATACTACTGACTTATTGTCACAAAATATCTTTAATGACCGTTCAATGTCATTTACTATACGAAGCTCAATGACAAGGTTTCGCAACCATATGCCATGAAATCGGAATCAGAGTACCTAATGATCTCCAAAATTTTCTGATCTCCGATAAATAAGCATGTAATCCTTTGTTCTCTTTAGATAACGCATTATGCGTTTAACAGCTATCCAATGATCCATGTTTGGATTGCTCAAGTATTTACCCAACACTCCCACTATAAATGATATATCAGAACGTGTGCAGACTTGAGCATACATTAAGCTCCCTAGTGCTGATGCATAAGGTTTATCATGCATTGCTGTCCTCTCAATATCCTTTTTAGGGTATTGCTTGAGACTGAACTTGTCTCCTTTAGTTACGGGTGTGTCCATTGGTCTACATCTTTCCATGCCATATCTACTTAAAATCTTTTCGATATAGTTCTTTTGTGATCATCCAAGAATATCTTGAGAGCGATCTCTTAGTATCTCGATTCCTAATACAAAAGAGACACCACTAAGAATTTTTATTTCGAATTTGTTCGATAGAAATTTCTTAGTTTCATGCAACAAGCCTATATCATTACTAACAAGTAGAATGTCATCAACATTTAAGACCAAAATATGCATTTACTTTCACTGAACTTGTGGTATACACATTCATCTATAATATTTACCTCAAAACCATATAAGATAATGACTTGATTTAAACTTGTGATACCATTGACAGGAAACTTGTTTGAGACCATAGATGGATTTTCTCCTTTCTCTGTTGGATCTCTTTAATGACACTTCTTGAGGTTGTTGAACTTGCTTTATGGGTTAGAATTGAGAAGGATTCTCATTATTTTCCTATGTTGTAGCAGTATCTTGAGCAACAACAATATTCTCATTGTTCTCTTGTACTGTAACTGGATCTACAGTAGGATTCTTATTATGCTCTTGTACTATAACTGTGTCTTGAACAATAATAGATACAAAGACCTAATCATTGTCAGTTAGAGAATCCTCATCAAAAGTAATATTTCTAATATCTCCTTCCCCCCAAACTCAACATCCTTAAGAAATCTCGCATTTCCCGTTTCAAAAATAGACTTTGATGCAGGATTGTAAAACTTGTACCCCCGTGAGCGCTCAACGTAACCAACAAAGTAGCAACTAATTGTCCTTGAGTCCAATTTTCTTTCATGTGGCCTATAAGGTCGCGCTTCAGTTGGACATCCCCAAATATGCAATTGCTTTATACTGGACCTTTTCCCAGTCCAAATTTCATATGGAATTTTGTTAACTGCTTTGCTTGGCACTCTATTAAGGATGTACACTGCGGTATTTAAGCCTTCTCCCCGAGTGATTCAGGCAAGGAAGAATGACTAATCATACTTCTCACCATGTCCTTAAGAGTTCGGTTCCTTCGCTCTGCAACAGCATTCATGCTAGGTTTGCCTAGCATGGTGTGATGCGGAACAATACCACACTCCTCTAGGAAAAGAGCAAAAGGCCCGGGACGTTGCTCACCTGAACCGTCATATCTTCCATAGTATTCACCACCACGATCAGATTTGGTAGCTTCAATTTTCTTTCCAAGTTGAAGTTCAACTCAGCTTTGAAAGACTTGAAAACATCCAAGGCTTGAGACTTTTCATGAATTAAATATAGATACCCATAATGAGAGTAATCATTTATGAACGTAATAAAGTATCGTTGTCCATTCCAAGAGACAGTAGGGAATAGGCCACATATCGGTATGCACCAGTTCTAAGACATCTTTAGCTCTCTTGGCACCTAATTTCCTTTCGTTTGTTGTTTTTTCCCTTTATGCACTCAATGCAGATTTCAAAGTCTGCCAAATTTAGGGGTCCAAGAATTCCATCCGACACGAGCCTATGAATTCTCTATTTAGAGATGTGGCCTAGGCATTTGTGCCATAATGATGCCGAATTCTCATTCAGTTTTTTATTTTGTACCCGTTTGCAGTATTTCATTATTATAGGAATTTAAGTTAAGCCTATATAGATTATCCACCAAATGACCAGAGCAAATATTATTTGAATTATAAAAGAGACTGACTTTATTGTCTCCGAATGAACAAAATAACCTGATTTGTCCAAACGAGAAATAGAAACCAAATTTTGTCTAAATGACGGTACATAAAATGTCTCTAATAAATCCAAATAAAATTCACTCGTGGAACATAATCTAAAGGTTCCTATACCTTCGACTGCAACTATATTGCCGTCTGCCACGTAGATGTATCTTTCAGCATCACTTGGCGGTCGGCTCCATAGACAACCCTGCATAGTGACACTTACATGAGTAGTAGCAACAGAATCTACCCACCAAGTATCAACAGGTGCATAACTTAAACTAGTCTCAAAACAAACGAAAGTAAGAATTATACCCTTCTTCACATGCCAAGTGGAATATTTAGTACAATCCTTCTTCATGTGTCCCACCTTCTTACTAAAGAAACTTATTGAAACGTGATCCTGTTTCTTAGACTTTTCTGCTGAGAAGGCACATCCGCAGTAGTATCACGCTTTCTTTTATACTGAGAAGAAAAAGCCATGTGAGCACTGAAATTCTTTACAAAGAATTTCTCAACATCTTTTAGGAACTGTTTGGCATTTTTATCCTCAGTAATTGAGCCCCGAAACGCCTCAGGAATTGAGCGTTTCATGATCATAATGCTCATTCGATTGGATCTCTCCCACTTCTCTATTTTAACCTCATTGAGATTTTTCGGAGTGGAAGTGGGTTTCTCTTTTCGAAGAGTTATATCTAGATCCATACAATCGAGGACAATCTTCATGGTATCCTTCCAAACTTTAAAGTTTGAACCATTCAATATAGGAATACTGCTAATTTGTGCAGAAACATTGGTAGCTAAAGCCATAGTTTCTATATTAGAACAAATAAACATGCAATAAACATTAGTTAATTAATGGGAAAAATCCATATTGAGATATTTAGAACAACATTAATTTTCAATCTTTGGATAGAAAAATTAACTGTAAGTGATACTCTCATTACAGTAATCAAATATTGTCAAAATTTCTGTCAC
The DNA here is from genome assembly GCF_000817695.3 of Arachis duranensis. NCBI lineage: Eukaryota > Viridiplantae > Streptophyta > Magnoliopsida > Fabales > Fabaceae > Arachis > Arachis duranensis. The sequence continues at coordinate 32,710,840 of NC_029776.3, read as the reverse complement.
ACATTAAGTCTTTCTTTGGACCGACTTAATGCGCACATGAAAACTTAAACTTTGCAACCTATTTATTACTGCATATATTTTCTATTAATTGGCCAAACAATAACCTTCCTTTGGGCCGATTATTGATCGCATAATTAATAGAAAATAAACTAAAGTGTGCAATGCTTATTATTTGGCCAAACAATAAACTTCCTTTGGACCGATTATTGTCTACATAAATAATAAGCATTACTTTATTCTTAATTTGTTACCCAAACATGTATTTACTATCAATATGTATGTAATTCGGCCAAATATAGACCTTCCTTTGGGCCGACCAATATTCGCATGAATTACATAACATCATATTCCTTATGTTTTGAATAAATCAATTTTCACAAAAGAGGCTATTTTGGCAGTATAATGTTTAATCAATTTATTCTAAAACTAAATTTTTATTAAATAAATGGGTATGATAATCCAAATTGTTACCAATTTCTTTATGTAACAATAAAAAATATTCAAATCGTAAAAGGAATTTAAATTTTAATGGTATCTTTTGAGATCTTAAAAAAACATGATTATAACTCATGTACCAAAAATTCTTGATCTGTTAAGATTAAAATTAATCTTTATAAAATTAGTGAGTATAATAATTCTTATATCCCAAAAAAGATAACCAGTTAATTTTATTTATCAAAATAATTTTATAAGCATCATCTCAAAAGAAAAAAATATAACCGGACATAAGGCGTATCCATCCCAAACACACAGTAACGTGTATAGCCGAAAAACAACATGATAATATCTCCAAATTTACATACATAATACTATAATAGTACAAGTATATATACAGAGAGAGAACTAACCCATAATGGCATATATACATATATATATCATGCAGGCACATAGTAAATTATATATATGTAGTAGCAATAAACCGAACCACGTAAGAACGTTAAAAAAATATATATATGTATATAATTTTACAGCATAAAAAAATTCCAAATTTATACGAGGTACGTATATACATATATTAATTCAAAAGGAATAATAAATTGAATATTTTGATGATTAAATTATGGATGGTTCTGATATCACTTGTTGGAATAAATTAATTTTAATAATTCAGATCATTCATATTGAATCACCAAAAAATATAACATAATGCGAAAACGTATCTGAATTTATAAACATGAATCATACGATCGGA
>NC_029776.3:32654584-32709641 GCF_000817695.3 Arachis duranensis | reverse complement strand
CTTCTGTATTCCTAGGTGGCTGAACTGCAACTCTTTTGATGGGGAAAGAGCAACAACGGCGGCTTTGGTATATTGGGGACCGAAACCCTGAAGGTCTATTTATATTTGAGCATGGCACCCATTAAACCCTAAAGCCCAAATAAAATAGTATCTAAAACCCAAAAGATAATATATCTAAAATCCAAAAGATAATTATCTAAGAAACAAAAGATAATATCCGGTTTTATTCTCATTTAATTCCAAATCAAAAGTAACAATGACTTATTCAATTAGCATTTATAACAATAAATGAGATCATCATTATATAAGTCATTTAATTTGAAATAGCATCATTTGTGATTATAATTGATATATGTATTGCCCACAAATAAGTTAGGAAATTAAATAATTTCCTAACACCTGAAAGATAAACTGTTAGTCAAATTCGTCCTTCTGTCAATTGGATGATGACGTGTCACATTAAGTACCATGTGGCATGATGATGTGATATGCCACGTGGCAGGTTAGTGACACGTGGCACGCCACGTGACAGGTTAGTGACACGTGGCATGCCACGTGTCACTTGACATGTAAAAAAAGTTTTTATTAGTCAAAATAGTCCTTGAAATTCCAGACGTAAGTCATTTTCATCACTCAAATTTTAAAAATTAATCAAACTAGTCCTTATATAATTTTTTTATTTTTCTTCATAATATTATATTTGAAATATTTTTTTATACTACTAATTTTAATAAAAATGTAATTGACAAACAAAACATTAATAATGGTATCTTTTCTTCTTAAAATTTTTTTTAATAAAATTATCTCTCTCCTTTAATTCTTCTCAAAATCTCTCTTATTCTTTTCTATTTTAAAACCTTTTTCTTACATTATCACATTTTTCTAGAATATATATATATATATACTCAAAATTGAAATGTATCTATTTGTTAACCTAAAAAAAGTTATATGCTCAAAATTAAAATTTTTGTATTAAAAAAAAATTATATAATCTATCTCAAACATATGAAATACACAAAAATTTATATAACTTATCATATGAAACATATGAAATACACATATAATCTATCATAATAAATTTATGTTGTGACCTTTCCATGTTTAGGAACTTGACTACCTTGTTGGGCTGTATCAAACCCAAAGAGGCCATTTGCTGCCATTGTGGGTGGTTCCAAGGTCTCATCCAAAATTGGAGTGTGTTTATTATGATAGATTATATGTGTGTTTCATATGTTTTATATGATAAATTACATAAATTTTTGTGTGTTTTATATGTTTGAGATAGATTATATAATTTTTCTTTTAATACATAAATTTTGATTTTGAACATATAACTTTATTTAGGTTAACAAATACATACATTTTAATTTTGAGTATATATATATATTCTAGCAAAATGTAATAATGTAAGAAAAAAAGTTTTAGAATAGAAAAGAATAAGAGAGATTTTGAGAAGACTTAAAGGAGAGAGATAATTTTATTGACAAAATTTTTAAGAAGAAAAGATACCATTATTAATTTTTGGTTTGTCAATTACATTTCTATTAACAAGAAAAAATTAAGAAAAATTATATAAGGACTAATTTGATTATTTTTTAAAATTTTAGGGATGAAAATGACTTACGTCTAAACTTTTAAGGATTATTTTGATTAAAAATAAAATTTTTACATGTCAAATGACACGTGGCATTTGTCACTGACCATTTTAAAATTTGAGGGATGAAAATGACTTACTCTAAACTTTTAAGGACTATTTTGACTAATAAAAAACTTGTTACATGTCAAGTGCTACATGGCATGCCACGTGTCACTGACTTGTCACGTGGCGTGTCGCGTCATCATGCCACGTGGTATTTAACGTGACACGTCATCATCCAATTGACGGAAGGACTAATTTGACTAACAGTTTATCTTTCAGGGACTAATTTGATTAAAAAAATTATTTGGGGACGAAAATAAAGATCGCGTGATCTTTTAGAGACGAATTTGAACATTAACCCATAATTTTCGTGTAAGATATTGTACTTCAATTCAGAAATAATTTCTTAATAAAGACATATATAGTTTTCTTTAAAATCTGACAAGGACGAAAAACATGCAAAGAAAAACTCATAACAAAGGATGCAAAGAGGTTGGATACGCCTGTGCTAATTTATTTATTTATTTATTTTAAACAAAGGTAGGTTTTATTTCATGACCATGGATTCGATAACATAGGAGTATCCTTAACCATCCTACAAATATTTATAAAACGAATTCTATTTTTTTGTTTGTTGGAAGAATTCATAATTAAGATATTTATTTTTTTATTTATGTTTTTTATTTTTTACACATTCCTCCTTTAATCACAGTTTTAAAGAGGAGATATTTATTTCTGCTAAGATTCTTGCCTCCTTTTACTATTGTCGCTCGTTCTCTGTTCCTCTTCTTCTGCGGTCGCTCGTTCTTTGATCTTCGCTATTAGTTGTTGTTGGTTTTCTGTTTTTTACCGTGCGCTGTTGTTGCTATCTGCTTTTCTCCCTGTATCTTGTCGTATCTCACTATCGTTGATGGGTAGTCTCACCATATCTCTTCCGAGTCTGTTCGAAGTCGAAGCAACGTTTCTTCTCCTTTCTAGACTTGCTGTCTCCGGCTCTTTGCTTTAGTTCGATAATTCAGTTCAGATATATCTCTCAATTTAGTTTCTTTCTTTTCAAAATTTCGATTTCAATTTAGAAATGGAAATAATATGAGAAAGTCTGTTGATATTTTTTTAACATTACTACAACATTTTGGGTCTATGGCTACGATCTTTTTGGTCACGATAAAAAATTGTGTCACGGTACACAATTTTTTACAGTGATAAAGAAAAAACTATGATCACGATTTTTTAAAAAAAGGTGGCCTAAAAAGATTTGTGGTCACGATTTTGGAGAGTGACCCAAAAGAATATATGATCAGAGTCTTCTAAAGTAACCAAAAAAGATCTATAATCACAATTTTTTTTAGCTTTTTAAATTCACCCCAAAACTGCGTTGTTTCACCTCTACCAAAAATCCATTTTTTTTTTTTATTATCCCTCCCCAAAACGTGGTCATTTCCCCTCCATCCCAAAATCCTCATTGCCTCGAAAGAAGATAACCCTAGCTAGCCAAAAGCCCTGTGTGTGTTGTTGTTCTTCTTTTTCTACCTACTTCCGAGGTCTCTTCACTGCGCCGTTTTCTTTCCTCCCAGCCCCCACCATCGCCGAGCTCAACTCAGTCTCTCTATTCACTGTGTGCGCTCCTGGCCGTGGGTCGTCACTGATTCTTTGCCTCCTCGCCAGGCTTGGTGTTGCTTCCCTGCGTTGCGTCATGTCGCACCATCACTACTTCGCGTCGTGTCTCGCCATCGCTTCGTTGCCTGTCGCGTCATGTCTCTGGGTAACTCTCTCTCACCGCGAGCTCACCCTGTTCCAGTCTTCTTGCAAGATATTCAGAATACCCAATCGGAATCCCAGCAGAAGCGTTTGGGTTCTCATCTAAATATATTTTCAAGTTCAGCAATACGGTATGTATGTCCAACTTAATGTGCATAAATTTATGTGGTTTTAATACTTGGACTTCCTTTGATGCTATTAAGTGGTAAGCATATTGGATTGGCTGCATTCTTTCCTCAGAAGGAAGAGGAATGGAAAACATGCAAAAATAGAACCAGGTTTCATTGGCCTAAGTTTGCATGGATCATTTCCTAATTTTTATAGTTTTAATCAGTTGTACACACATGCAGAAGTTTAATTTGCATGTATCTACTTGTTGCATTTAGGCAGGAGAAAGCTTGGAGGAAGTTATGAGAAGTGAAACATGGGAGGAGACTGGTATTAAAGTGGGAGAAGCTCTCAGCCATGACCTGGTAAAATATATTCCACATACCTTAGTTTAACTTTATGTTCTCATTTTAGTATTTCTCTATATTTGACACATGACAAACATGTGGGATGCTTAATTTATTACTACCTTATATAAAAGCAGTTTGTTCAATCTGAATATTGTTTAGGAGTTCATGTCACTATTAATGACGATGGTTATACACTTATACTTGGTAGAGTATTAACAGTAGAACTCGATTCAATCAATCTTTGTTTCCCTTGATTTATTTTGCATAATAGTATGTGAATAATAGCAAAAGGGTTATTTCTATTAAGCAAGTTGTTAACAAAGTCAAACAGTAATGACAAAAATATACTATCAAGGAACTTCACTATGAAGTAGTAAAAAGAGACAAAATAGTTTAGTTTGTGGAAGGTATGTAATAAAGCAGAGAGGCTACTCTACATAACAAAGTGCACAGAAATCAATATATGCTTGGTTGAAGTTGCAATTTGCAAATACTTATTTTGCATAGCCGGTGTTCTCGAGTTTTAGACTATAGAAACAGCTTGTGCTAGAAGAACCATGCCCCTATGGGATCTCAAATGCTCAAACAGAATTGCCTCTAATAAAAGGACACTCAAAGTAAGTATGAAGAAAATGTTAGGATTGTTAAAATGACATGATTTGCTATATTATGATAATTATTCTAAACCAGTATGTGGTTCGAAAAGTCCACAGAAATAGCCGTCATAAGGATCACTATCTTTCTTTTTTCTTCCATGAAATGAGAGGCAATATCACACTCGGAATAATACAAATGCATGTAACGTTACTTGCTGCATGTCTATTAGATAGTATCACCATCACTGCTTCACTACAAGATTTTGCTAATAAGTGACTTGGGTTCAAATTCCCAATTTTATAATCCTTTATGCTTGTTGCCTCTTATGTGTAGTATTACATAAGGTCTAATTGGACTTTGTAATATCGATATATATACAGTTACTAATATTTTCCTCCTTAAATTTTTATTTTTCTTATTTCTAAACTTATAATAATTTAGTTCAATATAGAATGGGTAGACCTATTTGCATAAAAAAATAGTAGGATAATCAATTAATCATATAGGAATATACATTTGATAAAATGGTAAAATACACAGGTTTGTTTCAATCAAGAAAACCCTGCATTAATAGATGATATGGGTTTATTCTTCTATTTTACACCTATACTTTATTTTTCATTTCATTTTTTAATTACGGTAATAATGCTGTTTTTGAATCACTTTAATGCAGGATTCAAGCAAATTGAAGAGAAGTGATTGAATTTATCTGTGGGTCTTTTTTTTGTCGGCTTTGTTGCGAACTGGATTTACTTTTGGTCATGATGAGTTCATGAATGAAATATTTATTTGGGGATGTTGTAAAATATTTTTGTGATTGTATATCGGTGTTGACTTGATCTGGAACACTAACTAGACATGTATTGGATGATGATTAGCTTTTGTCTAAATAATTTAGGCCAATGATAAGGATATAAGGATTCCTATTAACAAGTTATATATATGTGAGCATGTTGAACTTATATAATTAGTCTTCCCTCTCAAGAGGTTCTAGAATATTCATTCAATTAATGGTCAAGTAAATATTTAATTTTCTTCCTTTTCCAATAAAACAGCTTCTCATTTTTAAGATGTATTATTATATGAAAAATTATTATATGAAATGGTACAATTCTAAATTTTGATTAGTTTAAAGACTTGGGTTTTGACTATGAAAAAATTGATGCATGTCCTAATGACTGCATGTATATCGAAATGAGTACATAAATGACTCAGTTTTTTATATCTGTGGAGAGTCTCGATATAATCAGACTCTTGCTACAGACGACAACGAAGATGACTTTGCATTTTCGAATAAAGTTTATAAGATTGCTGCAAAAACCTTAAGATACTTTCCTTTAATACCAAGGTTTAAAAGGCTTTTTATGTGTCCAAACACAGCAAAGGCATTGAGGTGGCATGATGAGGAGTGTTTGAAAGACGGTTGCATAAGGCACCTTGTTGATGGCCATGGAAGAACTTGGATAGTCGGTACCTAAACTTTTCAAAAGAACTTCGCAACTTGAGGCTTGGGTTGACAAGTGACGGTTTTAATCCTTTTCAAACTATGAATGTGTCACATAGCACATGATCAGTTGTCTTAATGATGTACAACTTTCCTCCGTGGATGTCCATTGGTGCACGAAAATTACACTCACACTATGTAATTCCGCACAACTAGGGGTGGAAAAAGGCCAGGCGGCCTGCCAGGGGCCTGCAGTCTGGCCTGTGTTTGGCCTGGCCTGTTATAAAATAGCAGGCCCAAGCTCTTTTAAAAGTTTTAATACATTAATAGGTCAGGCCCAGACTTACTAATTAGCCTTATAGGCCTGTCAGGCCTGTCTGAGCCTGTTAAAATATAATTAAATATATAAATAATTATTTATTATTAATAAAATTATGAGATATTTTAAATATGTTAAAAGTTTAAAATTTTTTATAAATATTAAATATATGACATATTACATATAACTATTTTTATTAAAGGATCAGACCTTATAACAGGCTTCAGGCTAGGCCAGACTGAATAACAGGCCAGGCCTAGTACTTTATAAAGAGCCAATAACAGGCTGCAGGCCAGGCTCAGGCCAATCAACTGTATGACAGGCCAGGCCTGTTAAGAGCAAAGCCTGGCCTGTTTCCACCCCTACGCACAACTAACCAGCAAGTGCACTAGGTCGTCCAAGTAATACCTTACGTGAGTAAGGGGTCGAATCCCACAGAGATTATTGGCTTGAAGCAAGCTATGGTTATCTTATTATTCTTAGTCAGGATACCAATAGGGTTCTTTAGTTTCAGTTGTAAAAAGTGAAAGAGCATGAAATGAGTAATTGTTACGCAGTAATGGAGAATATGTTAGAGTTTTGGAGATGTCTTGTCTTCTGAATCTCTACTTTTCCCCTGTCTTCTTCTTCACGCACGCAAGGTTCCTCCTATGGCAAGCTGTGTGTTGGTGGATCACCGTTGTCAATGGCTACCATCCGTCCTCTCAGTGAAAATGGTCCAGGTGCGTTGTCACCACATGGCTAATTATCTGTCGGTTCTCGATCATGTCGGAATAGGATCCATTGATCCTTTTGCGTCTGTCACTACGCCCAACACTCACGAGTTTGAAGCTTGTCACAGTCATTCAATCCCTGAATCCTACTCAGAATACCACCGACAAGGTTTAGACTTTCCGGATTCTCAAGAATGCTGCCAATGGATTCTAGCTTATACCACGAGGATTCTGATTAAGAAATCCAAGAGATAATCATTCAATCGAAGGTAGAATGGAGGTGGTTGTCAGGCACACATTCATATATTGAGAATGGTGATGAGTGTCACAGATCATCACATCCATCATATTGAAGTGCGAATGAACATCTTAGATAGAAACAAGTGTGTTTGAATAGAAAACAGAAATAATTGCATTAATTCATCGAGACACAGCAGAGCTCTTCACCCCCAACAATGGAGTTTAGAGACTCAAGTCGTCAAAGAGTACAAAGTTCAGATCTAAAATGTCATGAGATACAAAATAAGTCTCTAAAAGTTGTTTAAATACTAAAACTAGTAACCTAGGTTTACAGAAAATGAGTAAACTAAGATAGATAGTGCAGAAATCCAATTTTGGGGCCCACTTGGTGTGTGCTGAGGCTGAGACTTGAGCTTCTCACGTGCCTGGGTTGTTTCTGGAGTTAAACGTCAGGTTGTAACCTGTTTTGGGCATTTAACTCCAACTGGTAACCTGTTTCTGGCGTTTAACGCTAGAATGCAACATGGAACTGGCGTTAAACGCCAGTTTACGTCGTTTATCTTCACGCAAAGTATGAACTATTATATATTGTTGAAAAGTCTTGGATGTCTACTTTCCAACCCAATTGAGAGTGCGCCAATTGGACTCCTGTAGCTCCAAAAAATCTATTCCGAGTGCAGGGAGGTTAGAATTCAACAGTATTAGCAGTCCTTTTTCAGCCTGAATAAGATTTTGCTCAGCTCCCTCAATTTCAGCCAGAAAATACCTGAAATCACATAAAAACACACAAACTCATAGTAAAGTCCAGAAATGTGAATTTTGTATGAAAACTAATAAAAACATACTAAAAAGTAGCTAGATCCTACTAAAAACTACCTCAAAACAATGGTAAAAAGCGTATAAATTATCCGCTAATCATCCATGAAGTCAGAATATTATATGCTCTCTTTACTCATACCTAGACCTTGTTCACCAGGAAATAATATTGATGTTTTTTTGCAACCATTGATCGAAGAGTTGAATGAGCTATAGGTGTCAGGGATAGATACATATGATTCTTTTAAAAATGAAACCTTTCAAATGCATGCCGCACTTTTTTGGACAATCAATGATTTTCCAGCATATGCGATGTTATCCGATTGGAGTACCAAAGGGAAGTTGGCTTGCCCTTGTTGTAACCATGATACTTCTTTTTGTTATTTGAAACATAGCCAAAAGATAGTTTACATGGACCATAGAAGATTTTTGCCAGTTGATCTTTTAATGGAAAAACAGAATTCAGGGATCCACCATGAATGTTAACAGGTGAAGAGGTTCTAGATATGCTAAAGTCAGTAGATAATACTTTTGGGAAGGCGCAAAATAAAAGTAAAGGCCAATGGAAAAAAGATCAATCTTTTTTGAGTTACAATATTGGCATCATTGTATGATCAGGCACAACCTTGATGTAATGCATATCGAAAAAAACATAGTCAATAGTATAGTTGGTACCTTATTGGATATTCTTGGAAAGACAAAGGATCATGCAAAAGCTCTTTATTTAGTCTACTCTTTTATTCATTAGATTAGTATTCTTGTTAATATTCTCTAGTAATGACATTGGAAATAGATACCAAAAAGAAAAAAAGTTTGTGGTCCCACCCAACTCAAGCATATTCATGCTATGGAGACACAGATAGAGTTAAAATGGTACAACGACAAACCCATAGGCCCAACAAAGACACAGGTTCAATTGTTTAGTCGGTTCTTAGGTACACTTGCAAGAAACTCTAATTTGGTCACGTTATTATATACTAATTGGCAAGCTTTGTCCAGTGAGACTAAAACTTCAATGTTGGATTATGCAAAGGTAAGTTGATCATTCTGCTTTTTAAATTGTTTACAAATAGGTTTAACATGTATGGTAAAATAACATAATTCGTTGTTTCTTTGAAGTCTAAATATAACATTCCTAGTGATGCTGAGCCTTGGGTGATAGATACCATTGGAGAGATCCAAGCAAAAATGAAATCATCGAATGGGTCCAGTTAGTTTTGAATTAGTACGCACTGAATTGGTATTTTTTTGTGCTTTTTATTTAAGTATTTTTGCATCTTTTATGTTATATGTGTTTACTTAGTCACATGTTGGTGGGTTTTTTTTGTAGCGTGCAAAGAAGGAAGACAATAAAGATCCATCACAATCTGAGATGTTTATTGTAACTCGTACGAACAAAAAAGGATAGACTGATTCGGAAACACGAGAAACGATTGTGAGTTGTCTAGTTTCTTAGAAAAGTACACCAAACAAGAAATGTGTTAGCTATTTTTTTTATTCTGAAGCATTTGGGTGCATACACTTATTTTGATCCTATTTGTGTGTAATAGGATCATTTTCAAAATTTGAAACAAGTAGGATATAGTGATGATGAAGCAATTCAAATAGTTTTCGAAAAGGAGAGACATGGTAGAGTTTGTTTTTATGGTCGATCAGTCATAAAATTCTCTCTTAAATAGGATAAGCAAATCCGACAAATGCAACAACAACATACTGAAGTGGTTTCAACTATGGAGAAAAATCAAAATAACTTAACTTCCAAGTTGGATGGTTTAACAAACTTGATTAAAACGTTATTGCAACAAGTCAATCCTGGTATGAGTGCAGAATAAGTGCAAGTAATGATAGAAGCCGTCCAACAATCTCCGCCTGATGCGAGTAGTGCACCAAATGATGCGCGGCATAGCATTCAACCTTCACTTAGATCGAACCATGTATCAAAGGATATGGGAGTAAGTACTATTCAAAATTTGTAGTTAAATTAATAATGTACTTTTGGTAAATGATATATCATGAATTTGAGTTAAAGTTAATGTTTTAGGATTCTGAATCATTTATATTTATATATGGAAACCGGCTGCAAAACTGAAACAAACATATGCATAAGACAAGTCTAGGCTTTTCATAGTGAAAATAATTGCTTGGCCTCTCAATTTGTGACGTACGTGGATGTCTCACAAGTCATGCGTTTTTTTTCTTGGAAAGTGCAGATGTTATGTTTAAGTGCTGAAAAAATTCAATCAAGAATTTTTATTCACCTTCCAATTTCTATGTTCTTCAATTCAAATCATATTGCTTATGATTCTTAATTTGTTCACTTATTATACTACTAGTAACTTAGTTTAATACATCAATTAGTCATATATGAAAACCTTGTTTCAGCAGCTTACTTGCTAACTGAACGCAAAATCAAGTAAGAAAAAGGTTTAAAACTCCTTTATTTTATCTTCCCCCTGTATTAATAATGGAAATGAGTTCTTTTTTATTATTTATTTATTTTGATCGATGAAGAAACTCAACGAGTTACTGCAGCAAGTATAACTTGCAAAATTCCAAAAGCAAGAAACTAAATAAGCATAGTTTATCTTATAGCCTTATTTTGCTGCATATGTACTGCATCATCAAAAGCATTTTTGCTCTATTCTAACATGTTTATTTCTTTTGCTAGCAAGAAGACATGATGTGATGAAGAAAATATGTTCCATACAAATATGACATGGGATGGGTCTTACAGTGACCTTAGTTATGTAAATGTAATATTTTGATGTATTCTGTACTTTTTGATGTATTACATGTAATTGGATAAATTACACTCTATTTTGATTTGTATTGTTTCGACTAAAAATTAAACATATCTATCTTATAATGAAACTTTTATGATTTAGATTTCTTGAATATATGTATAGTCACCCTTTTCACTAGCTATGGTCACAGTTTTTTACCGTGACTATAGGCCTTTTTTGTAGTGCACGTGTGGAATTATAGCATTGGTTAGTTTTAGCAATTTTAGCACTTCAGAAAGTTATGTTTTTCTTTCTTTCAGATAGCATTGGTTAGTTTTAGCAATTTTGACTAGTTATGTTTTTTGTTAGTGGAAGATAAAAATTTTGCAAAACTGTTTACATTTGTTGTTGAAAAGCATTGCTATGTCATTATTATTCATAGACTAGGGTTCAAGTTCAGAAGATATTATAATAGACTTTTAGAAGTTATTGCATGTCAATTCGATCTATTATGTTTGTATTATATTTTATTACTGTCAAGCGATTACTTGGCTTGGGAGTGTGTTGTTCTTGATTCTTGTATCTGACATTGTCCTACCACGTGGTGTATCATTATGTTCAAAACACAATTTTTAGCCTTTTCACGTGTTTATGCATATCAGATTATTAACATTGTGATTGAGTATCTATTTTCTTTTGTTTGGCCTAGAGTTGAAATTGTCCCTGTCCTCAATGGCCCAATTTTATATTGGTTGCTCTCCAAGCTTGCAAAAGGTGTTGAGAAGACCTCCTCTCATTTCTCCCTAAGGTTCTTGCTTTCTGCAAGTAAGAACACTACAAGAAAAAAGCGTATTTGTAACAAAAAATTGTTACAAAACGTCGAAATTTCGAAACAAGTTTTTTGTAACAAAAAAAGGGGCCGTTGCAGTAAGTCCCGTTACAAAAAGTTTTTGTAACGAAAAATGAAACTGTTACAATTCAATATGATATTTTGTAACAATTTTTTTTGAAACAAAAAACCAGAAACCGTTACAAAAGCGGTAACAAATTTTGATCTTCAGGGTATTTTCATGACAATCTATTTTTTTTCTATCAAAAAATTTTGTTACAAAATGTAACATGATTTTGTAACATTTTTTTTTCTATAGTTACAAAAGCAAATTAATTATTTTGTAACAATTTTTTTAATACAAATTGCATACATAATTTACTACATTATTTTTTTAAATTAACTAATATATTAACTATTTTAATAAGCAAGTTTACATCTATATAATATGCAAAAACATACATAAGTCAAACAAGATCCTTTTAACTAAAATTGTTTTCAAACAAAATAACATTAGTGAGTACATTAATTAGTTCTACAAGTTATATGTCTTGCATATATAAGTTCAACCAAAACATAAAAGTTCTAACATAGATTAGTATTTCTATGCATCAAAATATTCTTGAGCCCTCAAAGTATCATATGATCACCATTTCAGTACTCCTGTAAATAAGAAAAATCGAAAGAAACAATAAGAAACAAGATGTAACACTAATTATAATTTTTCCACTAAGTTTTATACAAAACGTTTAGAAATATTTTGGCAGAACCTCCCCTTAAACTTGGATATTTCCACCGTTTACGGTTCCAACAAAAACAACCAATTCACAACTTATGTCTCAGCCAATACCCAACCAAATTATCAAACCAAATAATAGCACATTTATCATTTTTCAACCATGACACAAGTAAAATGTGATAAATAGATCCATATACAATTAAACTATACTAATAATATATGAATCATCTAAGAATATGTATTAAAACTATAAGCAATTTTAGGAGTACCTTTAATTGTCTAGTTTCTTTTATCGTCAAAACGCGCTATGAAAGAGTACGACTTATTGAGGTTTCAATTGAGTTTTCACTCTAGCTAATTCTTCCTCTTGTATTTGTTACTCTTCAAGTTTTTCTTTAAGCACATCTATTACACAAGCAAAATTCAACTAAGAAATTCAATAAATAAATTCAGTTCACTGTATCTACCAAACAAGTTAATGTATCCTCTAATTTGGGTGACGACCTTGTAAACCATTGATCATGGTTGCATGCTGACTATGAATAGAGAGTTTCTTGTCAGTAGAATGAACACGCTTTGCTTGATCATTTCCTGCTGCATGTTAAATGGTTTGATAAGTAGAATTGAAGTAAGATTTCCAATAAGTCATCAAATTCATATAAGTAGTGGAAGCCCATACCTTCCTTGTTTAACAGATTAAGCCCCTTTCATGCACAATTTTAAGACGAACTGCATATGCAGCCATCAAAACATCTACATCATTCTCAGTGGCAGTACATGTCACCCCCCATGTCTTCTGAAGACTGCTAATAATGACCAAAAAATAAATAATGAATGAAATACTGGTAAAGAATCCATCCTAAGGTAAAACAAAGATTCAAGGTCCCACCTAAGGATGGAGTTTGATATATACAACATCAATTTTCCTTCTTTGAAATTAAGGAGAAAAAGAAAAAGGAAAACAAAACACCCTACAATGAATCAAGTCCATGCAATAAAATATCATAATTCACTTGAGTTATGTTCACTAATTGACAACATATATATTTAAATATAATGAAAAAGATAAAAAAAGAGAAGATATATACTGAGATAGAGTTGGTGAAGCATAGTGAGTAAGATGCAACACAATTGGAGTATGTTCATAATAACTTTGCCACATTAATTAGCTTAATAAGCAACACCTCAGAGCTTAGTGTTGCTGCTGCAGCATCATCCATTAGCTTTTGCATTGAATAAGGATGCAGCTTTTGGTGTTAAAAGATAGAATCATATTCTATTCTATCCCCATTATGTATCTGAGTCTAAAATTATCTCAAAAGTTCAAACCCTATTCCTGATTTTAGGGCCACAATAAGAACAACACTCTATATCCCTCTTTCCATAGAAGTCACGGTCACACATTACTCCACCATCAATTGAATACACTAAGCTACATTATCAAGCATTGTAGAAGGGAAGCTGTTATCAATAAGTCATGATCACAGATTGCATCAGCAGCAGCAATCATATTACTGTGCTATGCATTTTATATAATAGACACAAATTAATACAACACTAACTGTTCTTTCTAGCAACTTATACAAAATGCAAGTAATTAACAAAGGAAAACCCATCATTATATCAAACAGTTTGCAGTCATAACTAACAAATAGGGAAAAAAGAGGAAACTAACCCAGATCGTGGTGATACTCATAAGGATTCCTCATCATCCTCTTCATAGCAGACGACGGCATGACAGCAGAAGCAGAAGAGGTTCTGTTCCTCGGATTCAAAAGCAGCTAACAGCGCAGCCTCGAACCACTCTCGCGTGTTCTGTTCCTCGCATCAATGGCGGCTCAGCAGCGACTTCGCGGGCTCCCTCTCTTCCTCTGCAAGCTCGCACCGTTGACGGCCTCCTCGCGACGGCTTCCTCCCTCGTGCGTCTCTGCTCTGGCAGTGGGATGAACAGCAACGACACGGCTCCACAAGACGGCGACGCTCCTCCTCGCGCGATTCTGATAGCAGCTCGTGGACAGACCAAACGGCGGTGGCAACAGCGCGGCCTTCTCCTCCTTCTCCTTCCTCAGCTCGCACCTCTCTTCTCTGCGCGACATGACGGCGCGGCGGCAGTGACACCCGCCGGCGCCGTCCTCACTCTCCCCTCCCCTTCTTCCTGTGAATCCCTCTCATCTCTACCCTTTCTGTTTCTTGAGTTCAGTGCTGTTGTGTGTGTTTCAAGCTTGATGAGTTTGCTGAGGGCATTTAGGTCTGGGGCAGGGCTGCGGGCCTGCGGCTGGGAGAAGAGTAAGGGTGGATTAGGATTTTGAGTAAAAATAAGTCTAGGGTTAGTTTTGTAATTTTAAATAAAAGTGGGGATAATATAATAATTAGGAATAAATTTTACTCCAATAATAATAATGTATAAAAATATTATTTGTTCATCAATTTTATAAATTATTTTTAATAAAATATTCAAATTCAAAAATTAGAAATAATATAATTAATTTCTTTATTTTCCAAAACAGCAGTATTAATATTTTAAATATTAATTATTTAGTCTAAATTATATAAAATTATTATTATTTCATAATTACCAACTTTATAATTTAAATATAGAAAATAATCTAATAATTATAAAATTGAATAATAATCCTAATTTATTTCAAATTCAATTAATCAAAACTTGCTCTAATTATCTTTAATAAAATAATTTCTGAAATTAAGACTATAAATAACTATATGATTTGAGAGTTGATCATAATAAGATTTTCAAAAGTTTCGGGTCTTACAGATATGATGGTGGTGGTGATGGCGGCGGCGATGGAGGCAACGACGGCTGCGGGCTTTAGGGTACCTCTTGCACATTTTCACGAGATCTTCTCTCAGTATGCAGGGGAGTTTTATAATTTGCCACAAATAAAATATTTTGTGTAAATTTTTTAAAATTTTCACTAAAAAATCTCCACTAATTATTAAAAAATTTGTAGTGTAAAAATCTGATTATTAATAAAAATTAATGAATACATACATTATATAAAAAATTTAATTTTTGAAATAAAAAAATTATTTTAAAAAAATATATACACATTTTTTTTTACTCTTAAAGTGTTTAACATTTTGAAAAAAAAAATTGTTATAAAATATGCTTATATTTTATGACAAATAATTAACTTGTTATAAACAATATTGAATTTTGTGATAAATTAATTTTTTGTTACAAAATAACTAGAGTTTTTGAAACAAAAAAATTATTTTGTTACAAAATAATTGGAGTTTTTGAAACAAAAAAAATTGTTACAAAATATTTTGAATTTTTGTAACTTGTTATTTTTTTGTTACAAAATATTACAATATTTTGTAACAAAACACTATATTGTTACAAAAACTAACATAATTTGTAACAAAATAAAATAGGTTGTGACAAAATATTATCATGTTTTGTAACAACTTGTAATGTTGTTACAAAACATTATTCTTTTGTAACAATAAAAAATTATTATTACAAAATATTATTTTTTTGTAACAATTTTAAATTTGATACAAATTTTTTGTTACAAATGTTTCATTTTCTTGTAGTGGAACTTTAACTTTTGTATCGTTGTTATTACTACTTTTATGTGAGATTTATCTCTAACTTGCTCATGTTTGTAAAATTAGGGAATTTATTTCTCTTGAAGGCATTGTCGGCAAAGGTAGTCATTGATGCACATTCTATATGAAATTTTCGGAGGCCTTTATTTCTAATATAGCCACTTCATATGCCTATTTTCAAACTGAAGCTCAGGCTTCAAGAAACTCATCCCCAACAGTGACCAATGAAGCTGTTTAGAAGGCTGCAAGTGTTTGTCTTTTTATTGATTATGTTCATTGTTTACTGTGTTTAATTTGATATGTTGTATAAATAATTATGCTTGTACCCATTGCTCTCATTGTTTTTCTTAGGTTGTTGCATTGAAGGATTCTGAGGCTGTTGCACTAGAAGAACCAAATCAATTTCCTTTTTTGGTTTTAATTTTTTGTTTGTTATATAACAAAAATGTGCTTTGATGTTTCTTAGAAAAAATGAATAAATAAAGAGAGCCTATTTTCTTTATTAGAGTATCTTTTTTTCTTACTCTTATATGTATCATCAAAAAGAGAAATATTTTAGAGATTTCTTAAGAAGTTTTGCAGAACAAATATTAAATAACGTGAAATAACACTACAACAATTTCTACAGATAGCAGCAAAAATTGTATGGCAGTTTTATCAAACCGTCGTCAAATGAATAATTGCGAGGCATATGGCGGCAATTAAGATTGGGGCTGCAATTAGCCTTATATTTAGCGGCGGTTTTCCTAGAACCGCTGTGATATATAACATGGGTGAATTATTATTTTACATTCTGCGGCAGTTTTCTTCCAACCTCGAGCAAATTGCGTTTGACTACGTATTTCAATTTTTTTATTAATAACCATTTGGGTATAATCTAGTTAAGTTAACACTACTTTTATGAGCTACATATATTTAAATTATTGTTACTTAAACTCGAATACTATTTCTAGATTCGTTTTAGTAAAAAAGTTAATAAGTTAAATAAGTTATATATGTTAACTCATGTGAACAAATTTACCAATAAGATTTTCTCGTTTACTATATTGTCATTTAAATTTGCATTCAAACATAAATATAAAAGAAAAAAAATATAAGGTTATAGTCTGAATTTATAAACTTAAAATAAAGTTCTAACGAGCATAAATTAAAGTTACTCTTCTTTAAAGTTATGCCTTACTAAACCTAAATCAAGGAATTTTAAAAGTTGATAAATATGTAAAACTGCAACCCAAACCATTAAATTAAGGGAATCAAAATAACTCTTATAATAACAGGTCAAAATTTCTCTTCAACATCATGTTGACTTGGCAAAAAATACTCTGTCAATAATCTATGGCTTTCACGTCTTACAGGATCTGATATGTCATTTCCAGACCATGTCTTTTTTATCAGATTAAAGTACCTTTTCATAACATGTATATCATCTTGTCTTTGTTAGTCTTTTAATATTTCATTGTCTTCTTCCAGAACCTTATTGTGATTAAACTGCATGGATTTGTTAATTCCAATGGAGGAGATATCATCTAAATTGTTTTTCTGAATCAGACTCTTCTTTATTTAGACTGTCAGGAACAATTTTGCCAGAATATTTAGCTAATACTGAAAATATCAATTTGCATACAACAAAATAAGTATACTGATAAACCCCTATTTTATGATTCAGCCTGTGCTTAAATTGAGTGTTTTTATCAAATCTTTACCCACTTATTCATGCAAATTGCATGGTTTTACTATTCCTTCCTTATTTTATGATATATGAGAAAACATGTTTCCTATGCTTTAAAAATATTAAATTTAATTATTCTTTATTACCATTCGATGCCGTAATTTGTGTGTTAAGTATTTTCAGGTTTTATAGGGCAGGAATGACTTAGAAGATAGAAAAGAAACACACAAAAATAGAAGGAACGCACAAAATAGAGTTTTTGAAGAATCAGCAACGACAACGCGACCGCGTGCCTTGCGCAAAATGGAGTCGACGCGAATGCATGGACGATGCGAACGCGTGACTGATGCGGACACGTGGAAGAGAAAAACTTCAGATGACGCAGACGCGTGACCCACGCAAACGCGTGATGAACCCCACGTGCAGAAAATTACAGAAGTCGGCCCAGCGAATTTTGGACCCTTTTCAGTCCAGATCCAAACCCAGAGAACACAGATTAGAGGCTATAAAGTGGGGGAATCCATCAATTCATAAAACAATTCATTCATAATTCATAATTTTGGGTTTTAGATGTATTTTTTTAGAGAGAGAAGCTCTATCCTCTCTCTTAGTTTTTAGGATTAGGATTTCTCTTAGTTTTTAGGATTATGATTTCTCTTAGTTTTAGGATTGTTTCTTCATTCCAGGTTCAATGTTCCTCTAATTTATGTTCTCTTCTACTTTTATTTATTCTAATGCTTTTACTTGTTGATTACTTATGTTGCCAAATTGGCTTATGAACTCTTCATTTTAGATTTGAATATTCTATTCAATGCAATTTGAGATATTTCAGATTTATGATTGTTTTATTCTATTTATGATATAAATAATTTGGATTTTTTCCCTCTTGGCTTCGGTTGAGTAATTGGTGATACTTGAGTTATCAAACTCCTTTGTGATTGATAATTGGAATTTGTTGATTGGTTTGGATCCCTCTAAAGCTAGTCTTTCCTTAGGAGTTGACTAGGACTTGAGGAATTAAATTGATTAGTCCACTTGACTTTCCTTTATTTAGTAAGGGTTAACTAAGTGGGAGTAGTGAACAATTCTCATCACCAGTGATAAGGATAACTAGGACAGGATTTCCAGTTCTCAAAACCTGCCAAGAGCTTTATTAGTTATTATTTTATTGACTTGTTATTTTACATTACTTGTTCCTTATTTCAAAAACCCAAAACAAAGATACTTTTTCCATAACCAATAATAAATACACCTCCCTGCAATTTCTTGAGAGACGACCCGAGGTTTAAATACTTCGGTTATAAATTTTATTGGGTTTTGTTACTTGTGACAACCAAAGTTTTGTACGAAAGGATTTTATGTTGGTTTAAAAACTATACTTATAATGTGATTATTTTTTATTAAATTCTTTACCGATAGAAAATCAGTTCGTTAAAATGGCGCCGTTGCCGGGGAGTTGCAAACGTGTGCCTTATTATTGGTTATTGTAAATATTTGCTTTTTGTTTGTTTGCTAGTTTTTGTTAGTTTAGGGATTAGTTGCTTATTTCTACTAGTTTTTGCTAGACTAGCAACAACCATTTTGTGATGCATATCAAGGCAATGGTTATGGTGGACCTTTCCGGGACAATCAACACCCACCACACTATACCTGTGAGCCCCCTCCTCAACATGACTTTGAACCACCATACTCACAAGCCCCTTACCACCAAACACCCTCATATGACCTTAGTCCTTATCCATCATACCAACCACCATATGAACCATACATAGAACCATCCTAATTCCACAACAATTGCCCCCCTTCCTCTTCTTATGATGAGATGCTTCAATCTTTTGCTCAAGGACAAAAGACCATGGAAAGCACACTTACCGGTCTGACCCCCGCTATACAAGCCCTCGTCTCCCAGATTGGATCATCCAATAGCTCTAACAATCAACCCTCAAGCGCTAGTGCACCTCTTTTTCAACCACAGAATGATCTTTCTATCCCATCACCACCATCCATGGAAGAGCACCCACATCCATCAATCCAAGAGTAAAATGATCCCAATGATGCTATTGACATGGAACAAGAGAGAAGGGATCGTCTTAGGGACGCAATCGCAATGGATCGGTTACACGCGGCCTTATTTCCAGAGGAGTAAGAGGAGGCCCAAAATGTGGAGGTAGGAGAGACCCTTGAAGATGAAGGAGTAGTTGAAGGGAGTTGTCATAGAAAGGAAATCATCAAGGAGGAGTACGATTTTATACTAAAACAACTGGACGAAGCCGCAATAGTTAAAGAGAAAGTGGTTGAAGACTTAGGAGATGCGGAACCTCCATGGGAAAGTCAAGTCATAGAGCCTCCTTCCAAGACACTTGAAATTGATGTTGAGGAGGATAGTGCACAACCTCCAAGGCATGCTCCTTATGAAGAATTGGATGGAATGGAACAAGAAACAAGTTCCTTTGGTGATGATAATCATGAATCAAGCCCTCCTAGTGATAAACTTGCATCTACAATTGAACCCCTTGAGTTTGAAGAACCTTCTCCAAGTGAATCTAAAGATGATGTGGAGGTAGACTTTTCTTGACCTCTAACTTATACTTGAGTGACGGGGAAGAATTAGAAGATTTTGATCAGGGTGCGGTTGAAATTGAAGAAGCTTACAAAGAGGTGGAAGTTATCCAAGAAGAACACAAGGGAGTGGAGCTTGCAAGACTATTGGAAACACCCTTCCCCAAGCCATCACCATCCATCCTTTCATTCAAGTGGGTAAACATCTTATCTCAAAGCTTTATCATCCCACTTGAATATGGCTTACTTGAGACGGATGGTCAACTCAGAGCTCTTTGTGGCATTAAGAGTAAGAGAAAAATGGTTAGTGGTAAGAGTTGTCCTGCAAGGTTCAATATGGTTGCATGCTCCAAATTGAAGTGCAAGGATTGGTGCAGAGCTCCATTGAATGGGTCTAGGATGTTGTTTGGCCGCTTCAGTGAGAATTTAAACTGCTTGCCACCCGGATGGGACACTGATGATCAACAAGAAAACGGGTGTAAAAGCATGGTTTGGGACCCCAGAATTCATTCTGAAAATCAATACTTTTGGGGCCTTGTCACTTGCTTACACTTGCTTGAAGGCGTTATGTGCCTAATCTGGAACCCCGGAGGTTACTGGAAGTACAAACATTGGTGGAGATTCCTGGACGAGTTCAAGCACAAGCCACCATGACATGGAGCTCATCCAATGTCCAACTTAAGGACTTTAACTAAAATTGCTAGGTGGGAGACAACCCACCATGGTATGATCGTCCCTTTTCATTCTTAATTTTATTTTCTCTCTTATTTATCTATGTCAGTTCATCAATAATGCATTATCACCTGCATTCTGCATAAAAAAAAGTGCTTACGATGCGCAAGCGTCACTGACGCGTATGCGTCGGGTGTATGTGCGCAAAAATACAAAACAGGCAGCAAGTTGTGTTGGAATGGCGCTGGAATCGTGCGTCTAGCACAACCAGCGGTCACACGTACGCATGCCCCACGCGTACGCGTCGCCTGCAAATTAGCCCATCCACGTGTAAGCATCAGCGACGCGTACGCGTGGATAGAAAATCAGCGTCAATGCAGTACTTGGCCGAAAGTTGTGCTGCCACTGTGCTGGAATCGCGCGTCTCGCACGACGAGTGGTCACGCGTACGCATGACCGACGCTTACGCGTCATTTGTGATTCTGCTCAACCACGCGTACGCGTCGCGTCCCGTTTTCCATCTTACTCCTTTCTTCTCTCCTTTCGTATTCTTTCCTCTTTCCTTTCTTCTTCCTTTTCTTCTCTCTTTCTTTTCTATACTTGTTTTTTTCACATTGGTATTAAAATTCTCTTACTCAACTGTTGCATATTTTTTCATTATTTTGGGTGCACCTTGACTTGTTTGCTATCTAGTTGACATGCCATGTGCTTTTATTATTTTCTCACTTACATGTTGTAGCTACCATGTAGTTGAGACCCTTATTATTTGGCATTAACCCACATATGTTTTATTTCTTTTCATATCTTTGCTTGTGGGTTCTTTTTCTTCTTTTTTCTCTTCTTTCAGGATGGCCACCTAGAGGAAAAAGGAAAAGTTTCTAACTAGAGCAATAAACAAGTCTGCCGCACAATCCTTGGAGAAAAAGCATCAGTTGGAGCGACCTTTCCACTTGCACATCTTAGCATGCACCAAGGACGGTGCAATCTTTAAGTGTGGGGAGGTCGATACCGATCTCCGTGGGTTAGTCACTTTCTTTTCAACACCAATTTTTAATTTTTTTTTTGTTAGTTCATTTTTGCATTTGCATGTTTGATTGCATGGTTGCTTGATTTTTGTGCTTATTTTGCCACTCCTTGGTTAAAGTGACATTTTCTTTTCAAGAAACTTTTTATGGCATTTCACTAATTTGAATTAAAACTTTTGTTAAACTTATTTGAAGATATTTATTTTGGAACATGGTTTTAGAGCTCGAACACACAAAACCTGTGAGATTTTTGAGCCTATTTGATTGGTTGCATTTTATCAACCAATATTTTATTTTTGGTGTGTTGTTCTCTCTAAAATTGTGATCTATATCTTGCTTAATTCTATATTTCCATGGTTTGATGTATGCATGCACTTATATGATTGAGGCATTTGTTTCACTGAGCTTACACACCCATATGGCCTTAACCTTTCGTTGTCCCTTGCAAACCAATTTTGAGCCTATTATTCCCCTTTCTTTAATTTAGCTCATCACTAACTCTAAGCGGAAAATAATAATGTCCTTAATTTGAATCCTTGATTAGCTTAGACTAGTGAAAGTGCTCATGAATTAAGTGTGAGAAAAGTGGGTTTGGAAACGTTTGGTTGGGAATTGAGTATGTTAGACTTTGTGTAAAAATGTGAAAAATGTTAAGAACATGTTTATGCATTCAATACCTTAATCATATGCATTGAAAAAGAAAAAAAATAGATTAAGAAAAAAAAAATGCCTCAAAGTAAATGGCGATAGCAATGCATATGTACTGTACTCAAAACTTGGAATGCATAAATATATAGTAAACACAGTTAATGGGTAGTTATTGATTTTATATTATGATTATATGGATTGTCCTAAGTTAGGTGAGAAGTTTAAGTTAATTAAGGATTCAGATTTCAGTTCACTTGACCAAATACAATCCTACCTTGACCTTGACCCCATTACAACCCTCAAAAGACCTCTTGATTTGTGTATTGATGCATTAAATTTTTGTTGATTGTTAGAAGAAGAGCAAGTCTTAGAAAGCAAGGTTAGTAAAGAATTGAGAGAATCGAACCTCAAACACTTGAGTGATTAGAGTGTATACACTTCCAGTGAGGGTTCGATGCTCGATTCCTTGTTCCCGGCTTTCATGAGCTATTTTATTTTGCAAGTTTACTTGTACCTTATTTTATGATTTGAATTAGTGAGATCCAGTTCATATTTCTTCTTGAAGGATTTGTTTACTTTTAACTAAGTAGGTAAAAGCATTTTGCATCTAGTTGCATGCATTTAGAATAGATTGCATTACATGAGATTCCACCATTTTACCTTTACTCTTTTTTCTTGGATTTAGCATGAGGACATGCTATTGTTTAAGTGTGGGGAGGTTGATAAACCCCTATTTTATGATTCATCATGTGCTTAAATTGAGTGTTTTTATCAAATCTTCACCAACTTATTCATGCAAATTGCATGGTTTTACTATTCCTTCCTTATTTTATGATATATGAGAAAAAATATTTCCAATGCTTTAAAAATATTAAATTTAATTATCCTTTATTACCATTCGATGTCATGATTTGTGTGTTAAGTATTTTCAGGTTTCATAGGGCAGGAATGACTTAGAGGACAGAAAGGAAACACGCAAAAATGGAAGGAACACACAAAATGGAGTTTTTGAAGAATCGGCAGTGACGCGAACGCATGGACGACGCGACCGCGTGCCTTGCGCAAAATGGCGTCGATACGAATGCATGGACGACGTGGACGCGTGACTAGCGCGAAACACAACTGACGCGGACGCATGGAAGAGAAAAACTCCAGATGACACGGACGCGTGATCCACGCGAACGCGTGATGAACCCCACGTGCAGAAAATTGCAGAAGTTAGCCCCAGCGAATTTTGGACCCTTTTCGGTCTAGATCCAAGCCAAGAGAACACAGATTAGAGGCTATAAAGTGGGGGAATCCATCCATTCATAAACCAATTCATTCATAATTCATAATTTTAGGTTTTAGATGTAGTTTTCTAGAGAGAGAGGCTCTCTCCTCTCTCTTAGTTTTTAGGATTAGGATTTCTCTTAGTTTTTAGGATTAGGATTTCTCTTAGTTTTAGGATTGTTTCTTCATTCCAGGTTCAATGTTCCTCTAATTTATGTTCTCTTCTACTTTTATTTATTCTAATGCTTTTACTTGTTGATTACTTATGTTGCCAAATTGGCTTATGAACTCTTCATTTTAGATTTGAATATTCTATTCAATGCAATTTGAGGTATTTCAGATTTATGATTGATTTATTCTATTTATGATATAAATAATTTGGATTTTTTCCCTCTTGGCTTCGGTTGAGTAATTGGTGACACTTGAGTTATCAAACTCCTTTGTGATTGATAATTGGAATTTGCTGATTGGTTTGGATCCCTCTAAATCTAGTCTTTCCTTAGAAGTTGACTAGGACTTGAGGAATTAAATTGATTAGTCCACTTGACTTTCCTTTATTTAGTAAGGGTTAACTAAGTGGGAGTAGTGAACAATTCTCATCACCAGTGATAAGGATAACTAGGACAGGATTTCCAGTTCTCAAAACCTGCCAAGAGCTTTATTAGTTATTATTTTAATGACTTGTTATTTTACATTACTTGTTCCTTATTTCAAAAACCCAAAACAAAGATACTTTTTCTATAACCAATAATAAATACACCTCCCTGCAATTCCTTGAGAGACGACCCGAGGTTTAAATACTTCGGTTATAAATTTTATTGGGTTTTGTTACTTGTGACAACCAAACTTTTGTACGAAAGGATTTTCTGTTGGTTTAGAAACTATACTTACAACGCGATTATTTTTTTATAAAATTCTTTACCATCAATTAATTCGATCGTCATATACCCAAAAAAACTGAGAACTCCCAAGTCATTAAATAGTGATTTAGAGAAAAAATGAACGACAATATGCTAAGACTATTTTAAAACTAAACATAAATAAGCAACAATTACCATATAAACGACAATATGCTAAAACTATTTTAAAACTAAATACAAATAAACAATAATTACCATCTCCGTTTTTGGTAGTTTAGGAAAATTTCTTAGACAGAAGCTCTGTAATTTGCAATTCTATATACTTCACTTCCTCTTGGATGCAATATCTAACTCAACAGCATGCTTGTTTGTAAAGCGCGTCTACATAATGAAAAAAAATATAATTCATATGATTATTTTGTTAAATACACTGCTAATATTTGAGTTACTTTTTATATTAGATATTTATTCTTTTACTTTCAATTTAGCAAGTATATCTTCAAAGCTCTTCCCAGATGCACATGTCATAGAAACATACCCAAATTTCTTCTCGTACATGATCCTCAATCATGAAGTTCCTACAAATTTGAATGTTAACGTAGCAAACATTGCTGCAGCAAATTTGTTAGCATATATGAACTTAAAATATATATGATTCAAAGTACAATTCAACACAAGTTTCTAAGGGTATGCCTACGGAACAAACCTGCATGATAGATTTGTTCGCCATTTTCAAGTATTGGTTATAACAAGATCGTCCTGATATAGTCTCCAACCAACAGCTAACATCCACTTTACGAAACCAAGGTTTCTAGCAACATAAATTGCATCTTTTATTGAATAGTGTGAAGAGGCCATAGCCATTTCTGTAGCGAATGTTGTGCTTGCACAACATGATGAAAAATTCTCAGTTTTTCATTTGTCCTGTTCTACGGTCATGTTATGTTCATTAATGTTTAAAAATCATGACACTATTGGAATTGATATCGAATATTAGATATCAAGATTAACAAAATTGCGACCTTATGAACAACAACTGAAACAACATTAAAGATTTAACGTAAACTAACTTTTGACGAAAAAATAACCGTTGAAAGAAATGAAAAATCTACTTTTATTCATGAAAACCAACAATACATTAAAGACTTAGCTGCAAGTTGAAATTACACAAGTTTTTTGTAACCAAAGAAAATAACGTACATCGTTGAGTAAAATTTAACTTATTCATGACACAAATATCCTTTTTAAATTACGTTAACTTTCTTCATATAAGCATTACGCAACATCATTGAAATTATCTGAAGCATTTTTTGTAGGGTCTTCTATATCATCCTCCCTTGTCAACTGTAAATTTCCAATGTCACTTTCCACAGACATGTTCAACCCTGGCAGTGGAGAAAAACCTACTTCAACTTTTTCATTCTATTTTCCCATGTCATACAAATCTTGTGGTTTCACATGAACCACAACACTCCATTCCTTAGCTACTTCATCATCCACATAGTATACAAGATGAGCTTCTGATGTCAATATGTATGATTCATCATCTTCTCAATCACCAGTATGTGTCGAATGAGAGAAATTAACGCTGGTAAGGCCCAAGTGGTCATGTTTGATGCCTTTTCTAGTAGTGGTGTTAGCCCAAACACATTTGAACAATACCACTGTGAAATGACAGCTATAATTCAATTTAATTATGTCCACAATTTTTTCATAATACAGAACACTACCAATAGTCACTCTATTATCACTCATGCTTGCATAACTTCTTGTATTATTATTTTATGTTTATTTTCTTGAAATTGTCAAATTTTACTTTATATTAAATGATGCACTTATGACAATCTCATTATATATGTTATGTTTGCATACATATAATTTGGTTTGTTATGTTATTTTGTTGTTTTACTTGGTTGGAAGTTCTTTAAATTAATCGTTAACTAATAAATTAAAGTTGAAAAAACAGACAGCTATAAAAGAGGCAAAATAATAAAAAAAGCTAAAACTTTAATGGGAATCCAGAATTGAAACCGCTGCAAAATGGCCATCGTTTTCATTTCCCTGCTATTTAGCGGCAGTTTGCAACCACCGCAAATGGCCATTGTTTTCATTTCCATGCAAAATTGATATGCATTTTGTGAATCCCTACGACAACGGGTAAAAACCGCCGTAAAATCGTTTTTTATTACGCAGCGGTTATTGTAGCGGTTAGCTTAAACCGTCGCTATCCATTTGTCCGCGGCCTATCTTTCAGCGGGTATTTAACCGCCATAATATTGCCCTAGAACCGCTGCAATATGTCGGTAGTGTTGTAGTGTAAGAAATTTAGTCAATAAGAAGAAATTTAGTCATATTACAAACCATCTTGTAATACTAATTTTATCCTAATTTTAGTTTTTATATTTTAACAATTTTACCTAAATATCCTCTTAAAGTAGTGAGTGGTGCATGAAATCGTGAAACAAATGACAGAGAAAAGGAGAAAAGGATAAAAAGAATATTTTACAAATAATTTTTATATTTTTCTTTATAAAGACCATCTAATATTTTGGTTGTTCATTTAAGTTACCTGCTACCTCCCACAGAACCTTGCCTAAAAAAGAACTAGCTCATCAACCATTTAGCCCCAAACTCATTTTCTGAAAGATAAATAAATTAAATTAGGTAGTTACTTAAAAGTACAATTTTGTTTTTGAACCATTATCTAATTTTTATAATTCTCATCATTGCTTTAAAACACTTCTATAAACTAGTATGGTTTTCTACAATAATTACTCTTGTATCAACACCATTTGGTTACAATGCACGAAATGGTTTATATTCATTAGATAGATCAACATGATATGAATTGTGTGACACAAGTTCTAATTCATCATTATACTCTTTCGTCGTCATTTCATGCGATATTAAGGAAACATCTAGTTCATCTTCTTGACTGAATTAATTTTTTCTGTGATTAACACAATCTTATATGGTCATGTTGCACATAATTAAAAATAGCATCTATTAGTATATGTAAGCATAAAAATAAGACAACACTACACCATTTACAATCACTAAGCTAATGAGGGTAAGTAACAAATATAAATAAAAAATACAGATATTCACCAATACATCCAAAATATTATTTATTTAAGACAATGTTGCAGTAGCAATCAATGCAATATTGCTGAAACTAAACAAAAAATGTCACCATTTAAAGAATGCTTTTCAGTCCTTAGGGAGACTATCTATTTTCAAAAATCGAAGCAACAATGATGTAAATATAGAGCGAAATATAATATTTTCAACTGTTATTAACGATATGAAAACACCATGAAGAAAATGTTGCTGTTAATGATATAGTCATCTGCTGCTCAAGTTTTTCCAATTATTGTAATATAAACACCAACTATGCTTGATTAATATGCAACCATCCTAACGGTAGTTAGCAAGTCCTGCATAAAAAGAACTATGAATAAAAGGATAAAGAGACCTGATGTGGAACTCATCACAGTTGTGCTCACAATACAAATAGCATAGTAAATTAGCAATCAAATAAGTGGAACAGTATTCTCAATTTCAAATTCAAGTACAAAAAAATTTAAAAGAAATCTTGCTAATTGTTACCTTTGATTCAAACCATGTTGTTATTAGGTATAAGCTACATTTGGCAATTTGCCACAAACTAGGTTCATCAATTTGTGTGACTAAATCAGGTTCATGAGGTGTACCTTTTTCTTTTGCACTTAGTTCTTCGGTGTAAGTAATTAAGGCTGCGTTTGGTTAGTGTCTTTGAGACACAGACACATCCACAAATACACAAAGATATATAGACATAAAGATACACAAATTTTGTAATATGTTTGGTAATAATGTACAAGATACACATGTATAAACCAAATGCCAATTTTACCCTCTATGTCTTATGCATTAGTAATTTCAAAAATAGTTAAAGATAAAAAGATCAAATTTTGTGTCCTATGCATTGTGTCTCCATGTCTTAGCTTTAAAGAGGAACACTAAATACATATATTTTGTATGTATTTATGTACCATGTAACGACCCAATTTTTAGTACGTCATAATCATACTGAAAATCAAGCGTCACTAATTTGCTTTCCTAAAAATTAACTAAATAGTTATTATTAAGCCTGTAATCGTATTAGCGCACGATCAAATTTTCAAAAAACTGAAATAATTTAATAAGTACGATAAAATAACACAAACATCAGAGATAGCGATAATATACATCATACATACTATTTACATGTATATATATTGTCATACAGGTCATAAGTTAGTGTACACCCTTCACACCTTGTTACTATATACATAATCAACACTCCAGGCCCTTGTCCATATATAAAGCCTCTAAGCTGGTATCTAAAAACTAGTTTAGTCAACTATATCCATCCTACTCTCCCAGTGAGTCTAATTAAAAGTGAGAGGCCAAACACAAAAGCTAGGCTAACACAAAAAAAAAAACTCTCAAAAGACACATTCTCAGCTCCCAAGCATCAACTGTTCTCATTAGAAAAAATCTCAATTACATCTAATGGGGATGGAAGAAATGGGTGAGAATTGGGGGGTTCTTAGTAGGTCGGGGTTAATCAGTTAAGTCAGGATTATCACAATTCAATCAATTCATAGGCAAATTTACAAGAATCACAGGAAAATAACTAGTCACAATATTTCAGAATACCATTAAAGAATGCAAAAACACAAGAAGACAATCACAAATAGTTTCACAATTTCAAGTTAAATGCAAATGTGCAGCAAGGATGATGCATGTCTAGTCCTATCGCAGGTAATGAATTCATTCGTCGGCTTTGATCCGCACCCGACGCAATCTGACTCGCAAGTCAGATAAGGCAGTCCAGCGACATAACTTCTGCAAATTTCTACTTCTTGCAGGCACTGATTCTCCAGATGAAATATGTCGAGCATGACCTCTACACATGGACGGACCCAGTAACAAAGAAGAGGGAGCACTTGCCCCCACAATGTTTTTATTTTTTTTAAAATATAGTTATATATAATATGCCCCCACTTCAAATTTTAAATGACCCCACTATAGATAAATTAAACTAAATTAGCTAAAGTTCCGAATTCACTTTTTTTATTTCTCTATCATTTTGATTATTATTTAACCTAATCAAATTTAATTCTTGTGTCGTCCCTCCTTTATTCCCTTAAACCCTCTTTTTATTTTTATATTTTCAATTTTTTTCTATTTCTTGTCTAGTAGTCATCTTCTCTTCATCAAAAAATAAATTTTAATTTTTTATGTTTTTTATATAGTTTCCATGACCCTATGTATCCTTCAATTTTATTGTTTCTCTTTTTAATATTTTCAATTACAAATTTTAATTCAAACAATTGTAGTTTAGGTATTAATCTAGTATTTTATTTTCTTCGTGACTTTATATATTTTATTTTATTTTATTTTCAATTTATTCATTTTTATTACTTATTTTTTATCTTTTGTTCTATTATATTGATGCGGTGATTTAACAACCACAGACTAACCGACAAGTGCACCGGGTCGTACTAAGTAATACCTCAGGTGAGTGAGGATCGATCCCACGAGGATTGATTGATCAAGCAACAATGGTTAAAAGATTTACTTAGTTAGACAAGCAGAAAAGGGTTTTGAGATATTCAAAAAGTTTAAATTTGAAAATATCAGAAGGCAAGCACGCAAGTAAATAAGTTGAAAATAAAATATTGGAGAAAATAGTTAAGGCTTCAGAGTTATCTATTTTTCTGGATTAACTTTTATTACTAACTATTTTAATCATGTAGGATTTAATTTATGGCAAACTATATGTGACTAGAACCTAATTCCTTAGACCTTTCTAGTCTCCTCTAAAATTCATCAACAGCCAATTCCTTGGTCAATTAATTCCAATTAGAGGGTGATGATCAAATTCCAGTTTATATGCCACAAAAACTCTAATTACCCAAAAATAAAAGGATTATATGTCACGTATCCCGTTAAATCCAGATAATTAAAATTTAGGAGAATATGTTTTCAAGCTGTTGTTCAAGTAAAGAGCTTTTCTAAGTTTTACAAGAACTCAAATATAAAGAGGGTCATACTTTCGTTCCACCCAAATTCATAAGATAAAGAGTGAAAATAATTCTTAAATTATAAATCCATACATGAATTAAAATATAAAAAGTAATAAAATCAATCCATACAAATAGACAGAGCTCCTAACCTTAACAATGGAGGTTTAGTTGCTCATGGAATACGAAATGTAAATTTGTATAGAATTCCCTAATGGAATCCCCCTAATGGAACCTCCTCCTCCCTAAAGAAGAAAAGTTTTTCCTTTTTATAACAAATCCTAATTAATTTAAAAATCTAATATTTAAAATTAAGATAATATCTTTTCCTATTTTCAAATTCAAATTTGAATTTAAATCAGAATTAGTTATAGCAATCAGCAAGTCTTTAATTGATGGATGGGGACCACTTGATTCCTTCACTCTGCAGCCTCTAATCTGTACTTTCTGGGCTGTAAACAGGGTCAAAAGCAGCCCAAAAATCGCCCCCAGCGTTTTTCTATGTTTCTTGCATGTGGCGCATCTCACGCGTACGCGTCAATCACGCAT
The DNA here is from genome assembly GCF_000817695.3 of Arachis duranensis. Taxonomy (NCBI): domain Eukaryota; kingdom Viridiplantae; phylum Streptophyta; class Magnoliopsida; order Fabales; family Fabaceae; genus Arachis; species Arachis duranensis. The sequence goes on along the minus strand of NC_029776.3, from coordinate 32,678,486 downwards.
ACACGTCGCTGGTCTTCTTCGCAAGTCACGCGGACGCGTCGGTCACGCAAATCCAACCGGCAAGTGCACCGGGTCACATCAAGTAATAATAACTCACGGGAGTGAGGTCGATCCCACAGGGATTGAAGGATTGAGCAATTTTAGTTTAGTGGTTGATTTAGTCAAGCGAATCAAGATTTGGTTGAGTGATTTGTGATTTGCAGAATTTAAATTGCATAGAAAGTAAAGGGAATGGGTAATTGGCATGAAATTAAAGAGAACAGGAGTTAAAGTGCTGAATCTTAAAGAACAAGAAATTAAATGGCAGAAACTTAGAACGCAAGAAATGTAAATTGCAAAATCTTAAAGTGCAAGAAATGTAAATGGCTTGAATTGTAAAGGGAATTGGGAGTTGGATTTACAGAAATTAAACAAGGAAAAGTAAAATTGCAACAAGCAGAGAAGTAGAGAATGACTTGGATCAAACCGGATCTTAAACAGAAAAGTAAATGGGAAATCTCAGAGATATCCAAGGATGAGATTGAAACAGAATTTCTTCAATTCTCCAACCCAAGATCCAAGACAAAGTAATTGAAATTGAAAGCAATAAAACTAAGAGGAAGAGAATGGAATTCTCCTTCCCTGAAACTAAGAAACTAAAATTCACTCAATACCCAAAAGCTCTCCGAAACTCTAAATGAAAACTAAAAGGAAAACTAAAAAGAAGAGCTCCCCGAATAACTTGAATTCTATCCTATTTATACACTTTCTTCAATTGATCTTCAAGCCTTGAGTTGGGCCTTTGCTCTTGGTGGAATTGGGTTGAAAGAGGCCTTGGTTGATTGCTCTTGGAGTTTGGAGAGGAACCAAAGTGAACCAATTGAACCGGATTGGATTTTTGTAAAAGTTGGAGTAAAAGTTTGAGCAAAAGTTAGAGGTCTAACTTTTGCTCCAACTTTTCATATCAGATAGCCTAATTTGCTGATACCAACGTTGGTGCAAAAGTTAGGGGTCTAACTTTTGCTCCAACGTTGGCCCTTCCTAATGCACCTATGGCGCCAACGTTAGCCCAAAAGTTAGGGGGCCAACGTTGGCGCAAACTTTTGCCCCCTAACCTTGTATCTTCATGTGCCAACGTTAGCCCAAAAGTTAGGGGGCTAACGTTGGCGCAAACGTGAGTGGTCCAGGGAGGTTTTTCTCATGCCAACGTTAGCCCAGGGAGTGATTTTCAAATTCTCACGTTAGCCTAAAAGTTAGGGGTCTAACTTTGAGGCTAACTTTTCACCCAAAAGTTTGTGCAAAAGTTTGAGGCTAACTTTTAGGTCGAGCTTTTTGCTTCCTGGTTCAATTTTACTTATTCCATTGTCCTCTCTTTACTCCTAGCCATTCCTTCTTGCTTCAACCTTTCTCCAAGCTTTCTTCACCTATCATTAATCAACCAAACACATCAAAGCTATGCTTAAAATCATGAGATATTCAGTCTTTCACAATATGTATCAAATATAGCATAAAACCCTCATGAAATTGCATTAATTCATCTATGGTTGATTCAATCAAAGGAATCATGAAAATCTACCCAAATTGGCTTGCTTAGAGCTCAAGAAAGTGCATAATTCAAGTGAAAACAAAAGAAAAAGGCTAGTGAAACTAGGCTAAGATGACTTGTCATCAGCACGCGTCGCTGTGAAATTCTTCAAATCACGCGCACTCGTCGCCATGGAAAGCTCCAAATCACGCGCATGCGTCAGTCACGCGTACGCGTCGCTCCTCGCTGCCATCCCCTATGATTCTTGTGCTGCAGAAACTTCATCAAATCCAGCCGAATGCTACCTAAAATAAACAAAATTGCAAAAGACTCAAAGTAGCATCCATATTGGCTAAAAGATAATTAATTCTTTATTAAACTCAATAAATTAGATGCAAATTTACTAGAAAAAGATTGGAAAGATGCTCACACATCACAACACCAAACTTGAATTGTTGCTTGTCCTTAAGCAACCAAAATTAATATAAGCTTAGGATGTGAATTTACATGAGAATGAGAATTCGATTAAGCTCATGTCTCTTCTTATAGTGGGATTTACAACTACAATCCTGAATAGTTTTGGCATCTCACTCTTCTTTGAATCAGAAGAATGTTACTGTCATATGGAATTAGAATCCGGATAATATTATGAATTCTCTGATCTTTTGTAGCTCAATTTAATCCTTGAACACAGCAATTTTTTCTGGTGCTTTGCACCTTGAGCCTAGCCGTGACTTTAAATGTTTTGTCTCAAGTTTTACTTGACACAAAAACACCACAAGCACTTAACTGGGGAACTCTCTTTAAGTTCTAAATATTTTTATTTTTTATTTTTATTTTTTTAGTTACTCCCAAACAATGGTGCTCAAAGCCTTTGGCGTACTCTGCAATTGATCTTGACTCTAAATGTTTTGTCTCAAGGACTACTTGACACAAGAACACCATAAACATGTGACTAGGGAAACAACTCTTTGAGCTTTTAATCATGTCTGACCTCCCTAGTCATTGATGCTCAGAGCCTTGGACCTTGCTCTTATTTTTCTTTTGCTTCAAGGATTAAACTTTCATTAATTTCAGAGAAATCATAATAATTCTCTAAATTCCTGTTCCTTATACATCAACATTCTTTTATTCAAATTTAAATATGCATTATTCATGTCATGCATTCAGAATTACAATTAATACCACCACATTTAAGTAAATAATATTACTCTTTAAATTAACTCAATTTCTCATGCAATACATCACTTCTGTATTTTTTATTTGAATTCAAGCTCAGTGAGTAATACATGAGACATCTTTTCATAATTAAAGTAATTAAGAGAAAACTAAACTAGTCCTAGGATTCTAACTAATAAAGGATCATGCAACAAACAAAGTAAAATAGCAGAAAATCGGAACATAACATAGAAAAAGATGGGAGGAATAAAAAATGAAAGGAACTCAACCACCTTAGTTATCCTAACGGTCGCTTTATTCTTCAGGTTGTGCTCCTCAGTGAAGATGATTCGCCTCCCTTTTGGTGCCATAGGAATAAACAGAAAACCCTTAAGCGAAGCGTCAACACCAAACTTAAAGGTTTCCTTGTCCCAAGCAAAGAAGAACTGAAAATAGAAAGAGACAAATATTATGATGAAAGAAAAAGAAAAGGATAAAAGAACAAGAGATAATTAGGATTGGGAGCGGGGAAATAAAATTAAAACTGGGCAGCAACCTAGTGTAGTTGTGCGGCGCAGGCGACACGTACGCGTGTAGCACGCGTACGCGTGGATCGCAGAATTTTCTTAATGACGCGTAAGCGTCAGGCACGCGTCCGCGTGCCCTGGGTTTCGCGCGCTTTGCTCGAAGCCAGCCGAGCGCATGCACAACTCTCTGTTTGCGTGTCTTGGGAACCCAGATTTTCATACGACGCGTGCGCGTGGCCATTTGTGTAGATGACGCGCACGCGTCACTGACACGTCCGCGTGATCAATTTTGTGCGTCTAGCACACTTCCAGTCCCAAACCAGCACAACTCTCTGTCCAAACACATATTTACGTCGAATTTCAAGGTCACGCGTACGCGTCGATGACACGCACGCGTGGAGGGTGAAAAGTACAAACAACGCGCACGCGTGGGTTACGTGTTTGTGTGATGCGGCTTGTACTTCCAGCATGCTTCTCGCACTACTCCCGCTCAACTCTCTGTCAAATTTTATTTTTCACGCACATGCATATGACGCGTACGCGTCATGTGCTCCTCTTCTTTTTTTTTTAATTTTTAATTTTTTAATTTTTTATTATTATCCGGTTCCTGTTCTAAAATAGCTGCATGATCAGAAAATTAGTAAGAACTCAATAAAAATTAAATAAGTAAGAAAACTACTACTACGAAAAACAACTAAGAATGAAAAGGAACGATCATACCCCGGTGGGTTGTCTCCCACCAAGCACTTTTAGTTAAAGTCCTTAAGTTGGACATGTGGTGAGCTCCTTGTCATGGTGGCCTGTGCTTGTACTGATCCAGGAATCTCCACCAATGTTTGTAATTCCAATGGCCACCGGAATTCCAAGCTAGGCGCATAACGCCTTCGAGGAAGTTGAAGCAAGTGACAAGGCCCCAAAAGTGTTGATTGTGGGAATGAATTCTAGGGTCCCAAACCTTTCTTTTACACCCGTCTTCTTGTGGATCACCATTATTTCCACCGGGTGGCAAGCAATCTGAATTCTTACAGAGACATCCAAACAACCTTCTAGACCCATTCAATTGAGCTCTACACCAATCCTTGCACTTCAATTTGGAGCATGCAACCATATTGAACCTTGCTTGACAACTCTTGCCACTAACCATCTTTCTCTTACTCTTAATGCCACAAAGAGCTCTAAGTTGACCATCCGTCTCCAGTAACCCATATTTAAGTGGGAAAGTAAAGGTTAAGGATAGAAATTTTATCCACTTGAATGTTGTATTGGATGGTGATGGCTTTGGAAGAGGTCTTGCAAGCTCCACTCCCTTGTGTTCTTCTTTGAATTATTCTACCTCTTTGCAAGTTTTCTCAATTTCAACCTCTTCTTCTTGGTAGCTTTCTTATTCAATCTCTTCTGCATTGCTTATCAAGGGCATGTGAGGTTGTGCATCTTCCTCTTCTTCCATATGTGAGGGTGGAAAGCTCTCTAATTCACTGGAATATAAACTCTTTTGATTGATTTCCTTACTTTCTTCCATAGGATCTTGCTTTATATCTCTTGAGAAAGAATTTGCTTATTCTTCTTCCTGGTTCTTGATTAGCGACTTCACATGTTTTTCTACATTTTGACACTCGTCTTTATATCATGTAAGAATTCTTTCATGGGGAGCTCAAGATCTGATGGTATTTGAGATGAATAAGGAGATTGTGGCTCTTGATATGAATAAGAAGGAGATGATGGTTCTTGGTATGAATAGGGAGATGGTGGCTCTTGGTATGGATAGAAAGATGATGGTTCTTGATATGAATATGGAGGTGGTGGCTCTTGATAGTTGGAACATGGAGCATTGAAGTTTCTTTAGTTTTGACTTTGCCAACCAAAATTTGGATAGTTCCTCCATCCACCATAATATGAATCACTACTTGGGTGTGAGTAGTAACCCATGTGATCTCTCTCCATTATTTTTCTTAGAACAAAACAACAAAAAGAATTAAATACACCATGTGGTAAACAGGAAAGCAAAGAAGACAGAATAGAAATTTATTTATTAATTTTTTTTAAAAGAAATAAAACAAGAAGAATAAAAAAAATTCGAAAATAAATGAAAAGAAGTGAACTATAAATTCAAAAATTAAACATAGAAAGATACTAGGATTTTTAGAAAATATATTTTTTTTCAAGAAAAATAACTACGGGGACACCAAACTTAATTTCAAAAATTAAGAGAAAAAATTTAAATAAAATAAATCAAAATAAATTCTTTTCTTTCGAAAATACTAAAGTAAAATTCAAATAAAATTAAAACTAAAATACCTAATCTAAGCAATCAAACAATTAGTAGTTGTCAATCACAGTCAATCTCCGGCAACGGTGCCAAAAACTTGATGCGGTGATTTAACAACTACAGACTAACCGGCAAGTGCACCAGATCGTACCAAGTAATACCTCAGGTAAGTGAGGGTCGATCCCATGAGAATTGATGGATCAAGCAACAATTGTTAAAAGATTTACTTAGTTAGACAAGCAGAAAAGGGTTTTGAGATATTCAAAAGGTTTAAATTTGAAAATATCAGAAGGCAGGCACGCAAGTAAATAAGTTGAAAATAAAATATTGGAGAAAATAGTTAAGGCTTCAGAGTTATCTATTTTTCCGGATTAACTTTTCTTACTAACTATTTTAATCATGTAGGATTTAATTTATGGCAAACTATACGTGACTAGACGCTAATTTCTTAGACCTTTCTAGTCTCCTCTAAAATTCATAATCAGCCAATTCCTTGGTCAATTAATTCCAATTAGAGGGTGATGATCAAATTTCAGTTTATATGCCACAAAAACTCTAATTACCCAAAAATAAAAGGATTATATGTCACGTATCCCGTTAAATCCAGATAATTAAAATTTAGGAGAATATGTTTTCAAGCTGTTGTTTAAGTAAAGAGTTTTTCCAAGTTTTACAAGAACTCAAATAGAAAGAGGGTCATACTTTCGTTCCACCCAAATTCATAAGATATAGAGCGAAAATAATTCTTAAATTATAAATCCATACATGAATTAAAATAGAAAAAGTAATAAAATCAATCCCTACAAATAGACGTAGCTCCTAACCTTAACAGTGGAGTTTTAGTTACTCATGAATGCAGAATGTAAATTTGTATAGAATTCCCTAATGGAATCCCCCTAATGGAACCTCCTCCTCCCTAAAGAAGAAAAGTTTCTCCTTTTTATAACTAATCCTAATTAATTCAAAAATCTAATATTTAAAATTAAGATAATATCATTTAAATCAGAATTAATTATAGCAATCAGCAAATCTTTAATTGATGGATGGGGACCACTTGATTCCTTCACTCTGCAGCCTCTAATCTATACTTTTTAGACTGAAAACTGGGTCAAAAGCAGCCCAGAAATCACCCCCAGCGTTTTTCTGTGTTTTCTGCACGTGGCGCATGTCACGCGTACGCATCAATCACGCGTACGCGTCGCTGGTCTTCTTCGCAAGTCACGCGGACGCGTCGGTCACGCACACGCGTCGCTGTGAAATTCTTCAAATCAGGCGTATGCATCAGTCACGCGCACGCGTCGCCATGGAAAGCTCCAAATCACGCGCACGCGTCAGTCACGTGTACGCGTCGCTCCTCGCTGCCATCTCCTTTGATTCTTGTACTGCAGAAACTCCATCAAATCCAGCCGAATGCTACCTAAAATAAACAAAATTGCAAAAGACTCAAAGTAGCATCCATATTGGCTAAAAGATAATTAATTCTTTATTAAACTCAATAAATTAGATGCAAATTCATTAGAAAAAGATAGGAAAGATGCTCATGCATCATATATGTACCTATGTTGCATATAAAATTTTAAAATAAATTAATTAGTTTACTAATTAAGAATATAATTTTATTTTTAAAAATAGTAATAGAAAAATATTTTAATTACAATACATAATTAAACAGATCTATAAAATCTTTCATCTAACATTATATCAAAATTAAATTAAAAAATATATAACAAATTTAATTATTTTAAAAAGAAAGAAAGAAAAAATTGTGAATTATCTTTCTGTTATTTTATATAAACATGCTTTTCGTATACAGATTTATTTTTTTTAGTATTTATATATAATTCTAGTTTCAAATTATAAATATTAGTGTATCATTAGGCGCTAATGTACCAATTAATTTAATCTTTTATTATTAAATGTGTATAAAAAATTAGTTAGGATAATAAGATATTTATAATTTAATTAAAATATTTTAAGTTCAAGTTTTTCCTTCGTTCAATTTACACTATTTTTGTTGCTTTTAAAATTGATAAAAGATGAATTCGAAATCAAACGAGTATCTCAAGATTAGTAGCTATATGAAAGCATATGATGGGCACACGAGTATATTTTTCATTGGAATAGACAAATGCTTTTGCACGGTGGCCTTACATTTCTCAAACAAAACTTAAAAACCAACAAATTAAATCAGAGTACATTAATTAATTAAGTAATTAAGAGGATGATCTAATTAATTAAGCAGAACACCATGCATCATCATTTATTTTTTTTTTCCCTCACGATTGATGACGACCAAATGGGAATTGAAGATCCAAAATCACACACAAACACATACTCATCATGAGTTGGTTCAATTTGTATGCTTCTCAATTAGCTTTTGGAGTTGGTCCTTTCTTGCACCGACAACCTTCTCAACAACTTTTCCTTTCTTAATCAGAACGAATGTTGGCATTGCTTGCACCTGAAATTCTTGAGAAACCCCCTGCCATTGCAATTGCATCCATTTTTTTCATTTTTCAATGATGATTTTGAAATATATGTATACATATATAGAGTGCAATTAATTGTGATAAATTAAATAAGCCAAGTGTAGTACGAACCATCAATTCATCCACATCAATCTTGATGAACTCAACTTGTGTGTATTTATAAGCAAACTCTTGGATAATTGGATCCATGGATTTGCAAGGAGCACACCAGGTAGCAGTGAAATCGATCACCGTCTTTCATTATCAACAAAAAGTTATTATTGTTTATGAAAGCACAAGGAAAAGAAAAGAGAAGGAGAGAAAAAAAAAAAAAGAAGAAGAGAGGAACAGAGATTCTAATGTATTTGTTGAAGAAATAAAGATTCTGTACTTATTTCAGAAACAAATACCTTCACAGCCATTTAATTTCATTTATAATTTGAAGTTGTATTAAAATTTAAAAACGAATAGCAATTATTATAAATTAAACACAAATCAAAATATATTTTAGAGGAATATATGTAACAATTTCTCTTAATTTCAACATTATTGTGAATGCATGCTCACAAGAAAAGTAATTAAGGAACTGAGAGAGTGTTGGTTATATATAGTTGCAAATTAAACTAAATTAAATAAGAGAAAGCATACCAGCTTGTTAGTTAATTTAGAGGCATCAAAGTAAGCCTTCCATTTGGCAGTGGAATGGAAGGTAATAATGTGAGATGAGGATGGGTGTGGTGTTGATGATGTATGGCCATAGCACTCCATGTTTGATGCATTAGCTCCCATTTTACTTTTCTTTCTTTTTTGCACTAAAATCAAAACTTTGATATCTATGCAAGTTTGGATGCAAAACATTGTGTGCATGGAAGCTTCATTTAATAGGGACTTATAAAGTAGAGAGAAGAGAAAAGAAAATCATTTAGCATCAGATTCTTTTCTAACTAACATGTTACCCAAGTTCTTGAAATTGACCCTTGTTTGTGAATTAGGCAGAGTTTAAAATACAACATACAATTATCTACTTATGTATTGGGTTGTCACTTTAGGATTGACAGTTTTAGTGTTATCATTGAAACAAAAGATGCAGTTAGCCAGGGTTAGCCTAACTTACTAATCTACATATATTACAAGAATCACAACTAAAATGAAAATATATATACAAAGCTCAGCATCTTGCTATTAATAGGAGGCATATAATAATAAAGAATTTTTTTTTTTCAATTTCTAAATCATTATACTCTGTCAATTCCAAATCTACTATTCTTAGAGTTTGGTATAGCATGGCTTTCACTCAAACTAAATGCCCTTGAACTTTTATTTTCCAGTGCCGTTAGATTTTATTGATATCCCATTCATACCTATATTTGGATATTCAGCTAATGTTACTATATATATAAAATAAATAAAAATGATATGTTCATGTTAAAAATTAGTCACTAAATCAGTTATTATTTATTATGTATAAATATTCTTTTTAATTTATTTTTAATATATATTTTATATTTTAACATATATTATATAAAATGGCCGATTTAATGACTCATTTTTTGTGTACAAATAATAAAATCTTTTTTCGATAATTTTATAACTCACTTGATTTCCATGTGTACAAGTAGCATGATTATAAAATAAAATACTTACTTTCATACATTTGACAAAATTTTGGAGAATAAATCTGAAATTTTTATTCTATCTACAGCAAATATATAAATTATTTATGGGTCATTCTAGTATAGTTACGCTATAGTGATTATAGTATTAAATTAAATAATATTTTTTTATTATTTAGCAATAATTTTTAAAAAGTGTTGCTAAATAAAATTATTATCAAAATATAAAAAAATATAGCCACCATAAACAATAAACCATATTTAACCGGAATTTTTTTCATTATAAATTAAAAAAGTTATTATTTTCCAAAAAAATACGACTTATTCATGTGTATTCATATGCACTTTGAAGACGATGATAATGGTTGCCATTAGCCGTTGTGAAGCTTAAAAATTTGAGTCAATCTATTTTTTTTAGAATTCGAAGTGAGGCGAACTTCATAATTTATATGAAGTTCGCGTGAGTTAGGTGAACTTTATTAATATTATGGAGTTCACCCAAAATGCGGCGAACTTGCCTAAAATAAAAAAAACGTATTCTGGTATTTAAAGTTAAAATAACGCATTTTTAAAAATAAATATTTTTCTTAATTTATTTAAATATATATATATATATATTGTTCTATATTAAAAATTAAATAATAATAATAATAATCTTAATTTAAAGTGACAGCTTATTAGTCGAAATAAAGATACAACACTAACAAAATGTATGTTTTTACAGCCCTAGAATGCCACTAGAATTATTAAATGAAAAATGGCCGCAATTCTAACATTTGCGTCAAATATATTTGACTAGCGAAATTACACATACTGCCACTAGCAGCCTAGCAGGTATACTCCTTTTGGATCCAATTCAAAGGTTATTAGACATTCTACTTCAACTTGAAAAGCCAGTTTAATGGAGAGGGTTGTTCAAAAATTACAAAGATTATTGAGACTTCATTTTAGGTTATGATAGAGAGAAGATATATTATGGTGAGGGTTGTGCATAATCATAAATCATATTAATGACAAGACAAATTAATTTTTTTTTTGGTAACTCAAGACAAACTAATTTAATATCCACAAGAAAAGCTAGACATTGTAAATGTTGATTATTGTTGAATATGGACCTCAAAAGCGAAAAACAAATCCAAAAGAAATAAAAGAAAAAGAAAGGCATAGAAATTAAAGTAAAAGTCCAGATGATCAAAAAGAACCATATGTTTGTTCTCAATCGCAGGTTGAAATTAAATGAAAAGACGTTTTTATTTTATTCAGTTATATATATATTAGAATGGAAGGTACCCAGTAAGATAAATACCTTTATTCTCCTTAATAATTAGGTAAAATAGAAATCTAGTCAAATCAATTTGAGCGCTTCTTTAGGATTTATTTGAATTTTTGTAAAAGTTTTGTTTTTAATTTGTCTTATACTAATTCTTTTTTTTAGGGTCTAACTAAGATTGAACTCTATACCTTTCGGTCATAGAAATTTTTATATTATCTCATGATAATATTTTTTTCAAAAATTTAAATTGACAGAAAAAGATATGTAAATATATAATTATATCTCTAACATTAAATTTATTAAAAAAATAATTTTATGATATAATATTACACATAAAAAGAAAAAAAGAATCTATACAAAAATTCATACAAATTTAAAAAAAGAAACTCTTAAATAAAAAAATATTAAGAATATAATCATTCATATGATTTTTCTCTATTAACTTAAACGATTAAAAAAATATTTTCATTATATAATTATTTTACTAATTTCTTCTACTACAAAATGATTAATGACCCAAATATTATTAAGTTTTGCTTGGTTTTTTGTTTTAAATCTTTTAATTTGTGTGTAGGATTTTTTTTTTTAATTTTCAAAGAATGCCATTAGTAAGTGCCATTTCTTTTAACAATAAAATTAGATTAAATCAACTCCAACCAAATTTTGTTTATTGTAATTTTTCTTTTTTTTTATATTTTCAACAAAATTATTGAGCATAGAAATTTTGGTATATATTACAAAAATTTTTAAAAATTTACATACCTAAAATTTTAACTTATTCAACCAATAAAACTATATTCATAACAGAAATTTATGAGTTATATACAAAAATTTTTATTATATCGATAAATTTATGTTTGTTTACAAAAATTTTTATGTTATATTAATAAATTTTTGTTTTCTCCAATACAAATTTTTGTATTATTTGTATTGAAAAAATATAAAAAAATTATAATATACGTGTATTTTAATTTTTGTTAAATTTATACTAATTTAATTAGACTTGATTATAAAAATATGGATAATATCACCGTTATTTAAATTAAATTTGGAGACATTATTTAATTATGAAAAGGGGGGAAAGAAAAACGTCCCCTTTTGGGCAGTTAGTCAAACACGCATGAGCTGTTACACAAATTGAGTTGCGGCTAGCCGATTGCCAAATGGACATCTACTTTGTATCAATGGTCTAAGTTCCACACTCAAGAAAAGAAAAGAGAAAGAAAATCATCGGATGAAATAAAGAAATGAGGGGGAAAAGAATAGAAGCTAAGATAGCAACAATATAGAATAACAAAAAGAGGCAGCTGCTGTGCTAATGGCGCTACAATTATATTAACATGCATCAAATTAAAGTAAATACCAATATTCTTACATTATTATTCTTCGTTGATTTTGTGCTTGATTAGACACATATACATTTTAAGGTAATGTGTAGTTTGATAATGAAAAAAAATTAGTTCCTAGTTTTTTTAACCAACAATTACTTAATATTTTTTTTTGATTTTCTAATTTTCTCTTTACAATAACAGCTTAAATTCTTACTTCTTGCTCATTTTTTATTTCGTTGATTGATTATTATTTAACAATAATATTATTTATACATCGAATATTTTGACATCTATATAAAAGTACGATTCTATTAAGAATAAATTATTAAAATAGTATCCAAAAATTTAAATCGCTAACAAAATTAACTCTAAAAGATGCGAATAATAAATAAGTAGTTTCCAAAAGATTTAGAAACATGATAAAAAAATTAGATGTTAAATATATATTTTAAAAAAATTAAAAATTATATTTTGATATAATTTTTTCACAAGCATTATTCAAAATAATAAGATCTTTTATCTTTAATGACAATTTTATATCAAGTGAATTCTGTTTAAAAAAAAATTATTTTGAATAACCAGATTTTTTTGAAAAATAGAAAGAAAAATTTAGCGTTCAAATTTTTTTCGAATTTTTTTATACATCTTCTAAATATTTATTCAAATGTTGTCACAAAAAATTAGATTCAATAAATAAATTGTTTGTTAAATATAAAATTATTTTATTATTTATAAAAAATATAATATTTATTGATTATTTTTATCATATTTTTAAATTATTTAAGAATTTATTTATCATTCACATACATCTTTAAGGATTTTTCTTTTAATGGTATAAACTTTCGAGTACCATTTTAATAATTTAACTTTATACTAATTGACTGAGTATTCAAAAAAATGTGTGCTGATGGTTAGAAAAATACAGGTGTATTCAAATTAGTTCTTTAGCAAACCATATTAAAATTAACGTTGTTTCCTTGAATGTAATATATATGATGAAAAAGCTAGTTAATTTTAAATTTAATAATTAAATTAGTTAATTCAATATATAATTATTTCACTCGTTTTGTATCGGTTTCAATAGATAAGGTCAAAATGAGTTTGTATTAAAATTTTATTTGGGGAGTAGATATGACTCCTTTTTTAAAAGGGTAAGTTCGACCCAAGATTTATTTAATTAATACCTTTGTTGGATCAATCGATTATAAAGTTTCAATCAATGCTCTTAAAACAAACAGAAAATTTGATAATAATATGACATTCAACACTCACATGCATAAGTACTTCATTCTTTCAAACGTTAGTATGACTAGGAATTTTTTGCAGAGTTTTAGTGAGGCTTAGAGTGGCACTACAAGAAAAACGTCGAATACCTTTAGATTTATCGTCGGATTTAGCGTTGGATATTAGCGGCGAGTTTACTGATGGATTTATCGGCGAATTTGGCAATAAATTCGCCGGAAAAAAAAATTACCGCCGGATTTGATTTTCTGAGGGTAAATTCACCGGTAATTATTAGAGAAAAAAGAAAAAAATTGGCGTGATCATTATCGTCAGATTTATCGGCACCTAATTAGTGGAACGTTGCGTTTCGGTCATTCGCAAAGTGTTATCATCGGATTTATCCACCAGTAAATCTGATGCTAATCTTGCCTTAAATTTGAATAGCGAACTCTCTTCCCCTCTCATTTCTGAACTACTCTCTCTAACCTTTTCCTTTCTCTCTCTCTCCCCTTCTCCCCCTAACAAACCACCTCTGGTAGCCCCTCCACCAGTGTCAGCCACCGCCAACAATGTTCAAAGACTGTGTAAACTCCTTGCGTCGCGTTGGTTGCTCAATCGCCGCCGTTATCATCGCTCCCGCCATTGCTATCGCCGCCATTGCTCCTTGTGTCATGCGGTGTAACACCCTACCACACAGAGCTTTACGCTTAAGTCGTAAATCAAAGGTGGTGAGGCGTTATGACCTCTAAAGAACAAAAAGTACACACGCACACACGCGCGCACACACCACAGATACATGCACACGCACACGCTCATCCACACGCGCACGCGCACGCATGCACGCACTCTCTCTCTCTCTCTCTCTCTCACACACACACACACACACACACACACACACACACATGAGAAAGATAGTATAACTAAGAGCCTGTGAAAAAAGGATAAGCAAAAGATCGCATCATATTTGGAAAATGATAAAGATAGAAGGCGTAGATTACAAGAACAAAAGGGATAAAGATATATACATAAGATGCCAAAAGGAATACATAAGAAGTACTAGTCTTGACCTGTGAAGCAAAGGCCAGCTAGAAAATATATACAGTCCAAAAGTATACAAAATAAACATAAATCCTATTTCTCCAAAATCAATCTCTAAGAGGGATATACAAGTTAATATATAAAAGTGGAGAATATGCATAAACTAGGTACGAAATTCAACTCCCAAAAGAGATATTCGCTTCCCAAAGAGAGACCCAGCATGCTCAACGAGGTATGTCACGTCCTGTATCTAAAAAATAGAGAATTCCTGAAACGGATTAGAACTAGAAAGTTTTCAGTAGAGTAAAAGTTTCAAATAGAGACATGTAAATCATACGAACCCACTAGACAATCCTAAACTTCAGAAAATTCAGATTCAAGCATAGAGTTATGCTAATCCAAAACAGGGTAACATAGCTAATCCCTTCACTAACCAACACTCAATGATCTTAGGTTTTCTCTCAGCCTTTCTCTTTTCAACAATCTCAAGTTTTACCTCAACTTGTCTCATTTCAGTTCAATACCACATAATTTCAGTATTGAATTTAGTAAGTATGAAGCATAATCAAACACAAGTAATAGGGTACAAACACAATTAAAAGCAATTACAGCATATATAGCAAATAACAGTTAAAGCAGAATTATACACATAGGCATTCCAAGTACAAGATGCACGCTCAAACAATTTCACATAAATGTACATGATGTATGCCTATCCTACTGGTCATGAGCTCACATATCGATTATGTTGCCAGAACGCGATACATCCGGTAGCTAACCCGGACATTGTCTCTCTGTCGTGCATCCCCAGGAGACATGAACCCAGACTTATCTCATGCCGGTCATAAAAGAAAAAGGGCCCTAGCACCTTCTCCAAGAAGGCAAATCTAGGAAAACGTGCCTGGCCACCCTTACGACCAGAGAGAGCCACAAAACAACCGAGATATCACCACTGTCCTTATTTTAGCATAGCTCAGCTTAGCGCAAGCGGGATATTATCACTGTCCTTGCCACATCCTTGCCAAGAGTAAGTAGTAGTCAGAATGCAAGCAGAAATAACCACAACCCTTGCCAGTACAGTGAACAAAATCACAAACAGCATTTCCAAAATCTTTAGATCAATTTTCCAAATTCATTAGGTTCATTAACCACATTTTCGTTTCGTTTACCATTTCCTTTATCTCGTGAGCGGGATAACACCACAGCCCTCACTGTGGGTGGGACAAACCACCAACCCGCAACTACGTCATCTGGCTTAACTAGGCATTTAATTGGGAACAAAATCAATTCAAACCATTCCATATGCTCACACTCAATTCAGGGCCTAAAAACTAGTTATCGGGCTTTGATTAGGGGTTACAGAAGTTTACAAGCTTGCCAGAAAAGTCAAACAGCCAAAAACAGAGTTTAATTGAGAAATTAGGACTTGTACATATGCATCACCCTTGTGCATACACACAAATCAGAAGTGCTTCCCAGCTTGTGCGTACGCATACCTTTTGTGCGTACACACAACTTGTAAAATTCCTGGGTGTGCGTACGCACACCCCTCGTGCGTATGCACGAGTCATTTTGTCCATTCGGGTATGTGCGTGTGCACCATTGTACAAGTTTTAATTTAAGACAACTTTCATTCAATTCTGAACTCCGAGGGCTAAGTTATGACCCGCCAAAGTTGATCAAAAACTGGTTTTTACCAATTTTACCCAATTATCTATTTTCACAATTTTACAATTCCATTTGGTTCAAAACCACACCAATGCCATTCCTAAACATTCTAACCCTCATTCATGAATCCACAACTATTCAATACCAAATAGATCAATTATCAATTAAGTAAGCCTTATTAAGGGCCAGTTTGGCTAAACTTCTTAAATAAGTTCTTTTGAAAAAGGAGCTTAAAATATAAGGACTTTTATTAATAACAACTTTTAAATAAGTTATTTTGTGTTTGGAAAGTTATTATAGAAGTCCTTGTTTTAAAGTTGTGCATTAAATAGGAGTGATAAAATAGCTTTTGAAAATAGGAGAAGTCATATTTTTTAACTTCTTCAAAAGCTCTTAAATAACCTTTTGGAAAGTTAAAAGTTTATCTAAAAAATTGTACCAAACACTATTAATGTAACTTTTTATAAGTCAAAAGTTAAAAAAAGTAGCTTATTGGTGTTTCCCAAACGGACCCTAATCCAATCCAACCTTTAACACACATACTCATACATCCATATTTCGAAACCAATTCAATTAATCATCCAACTTATCATCATTATTGCATCAATTACAACATAGTCACAACATCACTTACCTCAACTTTTCAAGTAGAGAAATTTTCACCCTATCACGACCTCCAGCCCAATTTCCACATCAATCATTATCATAATTAATTATAGTACAATTCAAGTCCAACTCATTCATATAAGCATTAATATTATTCAATCACTACTTAATTCACAAAATTACAACAAATTAGACAGAACATCAACAAATTCTATCCAATCCTATCCTAGGGGCAGTTAACCTAGCATTCACATAATTTTTTACATAATACCTACTCGACACTAAAAGTTGTACCTTAATGTCGGTACTTCCAAATCCTTGAATACTTTTCGCCAGAGCTCAAGCCTTAATCAAGATCCTCATCGCTTGACCCTTGCGATTATTCCCGCACCAAAACCATGCCAACCAAGTTTCACTTCATGCCAAAATCAATCTAAGCAAGCTCTATTCCATCTAATCATAAAATTTTACATAATTCAATCTAGGGTTCTATTCAAATTTATAGATAACAAAGAGGTTGAGCTTTCTTACCTTGTACCACTCGATCTTGGGTCAAAATCCCACTTAAGGTTATGCTTGAGTTTCTCCTAAAACATCAAAATCACAATAGCTCAACACCCATTTAACCAAAACTTGAAATAGAAGGAAAATGGAAAACTGGGCAAGAATGTGAAGTTTCTTACCATGAGCTTAGATAGAATTGAAGAGGACTCCGAGACGAATGCGTGGCCATAAAGGATGTAGCGATCGAAGCTCCGGATTTCAAGTTATGAACAAAAGAAGAAGATGAATAGTACCAAGGCTTCACTTCTCTTCTCTCTTAGGGCTGAATTGTGTTTGAGTGTATGAGAGGGGAGAATAAGCTGAAGTGTGGCATGATGGGGGTGTTAGTGAGTGGGCATTGAGCCCAAGTGTGGCCCAAGTTCTATTTTTGGCATGTTTGACCCAACTTTGGGCAAAAACCATTAAGATAAGTGTTTTAATTCGTATCTTAATTATTTTTACTTCTCTCAATTATAAACTATTAATTTCTCAACCCTCTTTGCTTATAATTTATTCATTATTATTAGTTTAATTATTTAACATTTAATTAGATTTTACATTCTACCCACCTAATTAAAAATTTTGTTCCCAAAATTTAATTACCTGAGAATAATTGCGGGTAGTCCTTCCTCATATTTGATTCGAGCTCCCACGTATGCTCCTCTACTCTGTCACGGCTCCAAACAACCTTTACTAACAAAACTTCATTTTCGCATAGTTTCTTGATGCTAACATCATCAATTCTAACCGAAGCCACTTGAAAAATCAAATTCTCCTTCAACTGAATTGATTCGGGCTCTATTACGTGAGTTGTATAAGGAGTATACTTCTGAAGCTGCAAATTATAAAATACATTATGTAGGTTCAAAAGATGTGGCGGTAAATCCATTTGATACACCATCGGCCCAATCCTTTTCAAGATTTGAAACGAAACAATGTAATGGGGTTCAACTTCTTTGTCTTTATCGCTTTACCCTCTTCCGTAGTTGGAGTAACCTTCAAAAACACGTGGTCACCCTCTTCAAACTCTAAAGGCTTCCGCCTTCGATCAACATAACTTTTTTGATGACTCTGAGGGGGTAAGAATCTTAGCTCAGATCTTCTTAATCTGTTCCGTCGTCTCTGCCACCAATTCAGGACCTAGCAAACTCGACTCTCCAGCCTTATACCAACATAATGGAGATTAGAACTTTCTCCCATACAAAGCCTCATATGGAGCCATTCCGTTGCTTGCATGGTATATGTTGTTGTATGCAAACTCCATTAACGACATATAGCGATCCCAGCTCGCCGGTTGGTCCAGACACAAGCTCTCAACATATCTTCCAGAGTTTTTATTGTCATCTCCGACTGACCATCGGTTTAAGGATGGTACGCCGTGCTTAAGCACAATTGAGTTCCAAACGCCTTTTAAAAACCTCTCCAAAACCTTGAAGTGAATTGGAGATTTCTATCCAACACAATGGTCATAAGAATACCATGCAATCTTACAATCTCCTTAATGTACAATCATGCCAATTTTTCCAAAGAATAATTCATACGGATAGGCAAGAAATGAGCAAACTTAGTCAACCGAACAATAATTATTCACACCGCATCAAATCTTGCTCTAGTCCTCGGCAAACCTGACACGTGACCTTCCCACTTCCACTATGGAATCTCCAAAGATTGCAATGTTTTGGATGGTTTATGGTGTTCAATCTTCACTTTCTGACACGTTAAACACTTAGAAACATGCACCGCCATGTTATTCTTCATTCTTGGTCACTAGAACATCACTTTTAAATCATGATACATCTTGGTAGCTGGTGCACGAAATTGTGATCACACTTTTTACAACACCGGTACAACTAACCAGCAAGTGCACTGGGTCGTCCAAGTAATAAAACCTTACGCGAGTAAGGGTCGATCCCATGGAGATTGCCGGCTTGAAGCAAGCTATGGTCATCCTGTAAATCTTAGTTAGGTGGATTCAATTGGTTATGAGTTTTGATAATTGAAAGATAAATAAAATGTAAATTAAAATAAAGATACTTATATAATTCATTGGTAGGAATTTCAGATAAGCGTTTGGAGATGCTTTGTTGCTTCTGAACCTCTATTTCCTATTGTCTTCATCCAATCATGCGTGCTCCCTTCTATGGCAAGCTGTATGTTGGTGGATCACCGTTGTCAATGGCTACCATCTGTTCTCTCAGGGAAAATGCTCCAAGTACGGTTTCTGCACGGCTAATCAACTGTCAGATCTCTCGTCTCGGATGAAAAATACCAGGCACAGCTACCGCACGGCTAATCATCTATCGGTTCTCACTTGTGTTAGAATAGGATCTCTCTATCCTTTTGCACACTGTCACTGCGCCCAACATTCGTGAGTTTGAAACTCGTCACAGTCATCCCGTCCCATATCCTACTTGGAATACCACAGACAAGGTTTAGACTTTTTGGATCTCGGGAATACTGCCAATTGGTTCTAGCCTCTACCACAAAGTTTCTAATCTCACGAATTTGAATGCTTGGTTCTCAGGAGAGGCAAGTCAAATCCGTGGATCAGAGACCCAAGAGACTATACTCCGGCTGTCATCCAATGACTACATTGAACATCATGTAGACCGCTTGTGGTTGTCAGGTACGTGGATCTTGGCTAAGCGAGTAACGAAGATAGTGGGTGATTGTCATGGGTCACCCCTTCATTCTAACTTAACTGAATTAAGTATGACAGTATATCTTGGAGAAGAAGTAAGCATGAATTGAAAGAGAAACAATAGTACTTGCATTAATTCATAAAGAACAGCAAAGCTCCGCACCTTAATCTATGAGGTGTAGAAACTCCACCGTTGGAAAATATATAAGAGAAAAAGGTCTAGGCATGGCCGAATGGCCAGCCTCCCAAATGTGAAAAATGGCACCAGCTCTGAATACAATAGTAAAAGTGCTATTTATACTAAACAGTTACTAAGAATTACAGATAATAAGTAACTAAGTGTAAATAGTGCAGAAATCCACTTTCAGGGCTCCCTTGGTGTGTGATTGGGCTGAGCATTGAGCTTTACATGTGCATAGGCCTTTTCTAGAGTTAAACGCCAGCTTGGATGCCAGTTTGGGCGTTTAACTCCAATTCTGGTGCTAGTTCCAGCGTTAAACGCCAGAAAAGGGTCTCTGGCTGGCGTTAAACGCCAGTTTGGGCCATCAAATCTTGGGTAAAGTATGAACTATTATACATTGTTGGAAATCCCAAGATGTTAGCTTTCCAGCCCAATTGAGAACGTGCCAATTGGACTTCTGTAGCTCTAGAAAAATGCATTTGAGTGCAGGGAGGTCAGAATCCAATAGCATCTGCAGTCCTTTCTCAGCCTCTGAATCAGATTTTTGCTCAGGTCTCTCAACTTCAGCCAGAAAATATCTGAAATTACAGAAAAACACACAAAATTATAGTAAAGTCTAGAAATGTGATTTTTGCATAAACTAATAAAAATATAATAAAAAGTAACTAAAACATACTAAAAGTTACCTAAAAATAATGCCAAAAAGCGTATAAATTATCCGCTCATCACAACACCAAAGTTAAATTGTTGCTTGTCCCCAAGCAACCAAAAACAATATAAGATAAAAAAGAAGAGAAAACACAATAAATTTCAAAAATATCAATGAAGATTAGTTTTAATTAGATGAGCGGGACTAGTAGCTTTTTGCCTTTGAATAGTTTTGGCATCTCTCTATCCATTGGAGTTCAGAATTGTTAGCCTCTTTAGGAACTCAGAAATATAGATAATGTTATTGATTTTCCTAGTTAAGTTCTTTTTTATTCTTGAACACAGCTACTTTATGAGTCTTGGCCGTGACCCTTAGCATTTTGTTTTCCAGTATTACCACCAGATACATAAATGCCACGGACACAGAACTGGGTGAACCTTTTCAGATTGTGACTCAGCTTTGCTAGAGTCCCCAGTTAGAGGTGCCCAGAGTTCTTAAGCACACTCTTTTGCTTGGGATCACGACTTTTACCACTCACTCTCAAGCTTTTCACTTGGACCTTCATGACACAAGCACATGGTTAGGGACAGCTTGATTTAGCCACTTAGGCTAGAATTTTATTCCTTTTGGGCCCTCCTATCCACTGATGCTCAAAGCCTTGGATCCTCTTTACCCTTGCCTTTTAGTTTAAAGTGTTACTGGCTTTTTCTACTTGCTCTTTCTTTTTTTTTTCCGCAAGCTTTTGCTTTTCACTGCTTTTTCTTGCTTCAAGAATTATTTTTATGATTTTTCAGATCACCAATAACATGTATCCTTTTTCATTATTCTTTCAAGAGTCAACTTTTCTTAATTTTGATTTCAAATATGCACTGTTTAAGCATACATTCAAAAAGCAAGAAGTATTGCCACCACATCAAAATAATTAAACTGATTTCAAGATAAATTTCGAAATTCATGCACTTCTTATTCTTTTGCAAATAAAAATATTTTTCATTTAAGAAAGGTGCAAGATTCATGGAATCATTCATAGCTTTAAGACATAGACTCTAAACACTAATGATAATGTAATAAAGACAAAAACACAGACAAAACATAAAACATAGGAAACAAAAAACAGAAAAATAAGAACAAGGAAATTAAAGAACGGGTCCACCTTAGTGACGGCGGCTAGTTCTTCCTCTTGAAGATCCTATGGAGTGCTTGAACTCCTCAATATCTCTTCCTTACTTTTGTTACTCTTCCCTCATGGCTCTTTGGTCCTCTCTGATTTCATGGAGGATAATGGAGTGCTCTTGGTGCTCCATCCTTAGTTGCTCCAAGTTGGAACTCAAATCTTCTAAAGAGGTGTTAAGTTGCTCCCAATAGCTTTGTGGAGGAAAGTGTATCCCTTGAGGCATCTCAGGGATTTCTTGATGAGGAATTTTCTTATGCTCTTGTTGAAGTCCACGAGCGGGCTCTTTTGTTTTCTCCATCCTCTTTTTAGAAGTGGTATTGATGGACCTTTGAGATGAATCTCTCCATCTCCCATGACTCGGAGGTGGAAGTAACTACCTAACCTTTCCTCTTTCTAGAGGTTTCTCTGGCCTTAGGTGCCATTAATAGTTATGGAAAAACAAAAAGCAGAGCTTTTTCCCACACCAAACTTAAAAAGTTTGCTCGTCCTCGAGCAAAAGAAGAAAGAAAGGAGGAGAAAAAGAAGAAATGGAGGAGATAGAAGGGTGTATTGAATTCGGCTAAAGGGGGTTTAAGTGTTTATGATGTGTGAAATTGGAGGTGGTAAGGAGGGGTATTTATAGGGTAAGAGAGAGAGGGAATTCATGTAAGAAGGGGTGGGTTTGGGAGGGAAATGTTTTGAATTTGAATGGTGAAGTAGGTGGGGTTTTATGATGGGTTTTTGGATAATAGTGGATGTATGTGAGTGGTGAAGAGATTATGGGGAAAAGGGTAGGACTTGATAGGTGAATGGTGTTTGGAGAAGAGTGTTATAGAAAGGTGTGAAGATGACAGAGAGTGAGTTAGGGTAGGTGGGGATCCTGTGGGGTTCACAGATCCTGGGGGGTCAAGGAATTCTGGTCCCTGTACCTTTCTGGCGTTTAAACGCCCCTGAACAGCCCATTTTGGCATTTAAATGCCAGTCTGCTGCCTTTCCTGGCGTTAAATGCCAGGCTGATGCCCCTTTCTGGCATTTAACGCCAGCCAGACACCCTTTTCTGGCGTTAAACGCCAGTCTGTCTGCCAATTCTGGCGTTTAACACCCAGAATGCTGCCAGACTGGGCGTTAAACGCCCATTCTGCTATCCTTACTGGCGTTTAAATGCTAGTAAGCCTGTCCTCTAGGGTGTGCTATTTTTTATGCTGTTTTTAATTTCGCTTTAATTCTGCAGCTGTTTTTGTGACTCTACATGATCATCAACCTAAAGAAAACATAAACTAACAATGGAAAATGAAATGAAAAGGTAATCAACATAGATAAATAAGATTGGGTTGCCTCCCAATAAGCGCTTCTTTAATGTCAATAGCTTGACAGTAAGCTCTTACAGAGCTTCACAGATGCTCAGAGCATGATTGTGGCCTCCCAACACCAAACTTAGAGTTTGAATGTGGGGGCTCTGCTTGACTCTGTATGGAGAGAATTGGATGAAGTTTTTCATGCTTCTTCTTCATGTTTATAGAAGAAGATCTTTGAGCCTTAAACACAAGGTAGTCCTCATTCAATTGAAGGACTAACTCTCCTCTGTCCACATCAATTACAGCCCTTGCTGTGGCTGGTGCACGAAATTGCAATCACACTTTTGCAACTCTGCACAACTAACCAGCAAGTGCACTGGGTCGTCCAAGTAATACCTTGCGTGAGCAAGGGTCGATCCCACGGAGATTGTCGGCTTGAAGCAAGCTATGGTTATCTTGTAAATCTTAGTCAGGATATCAGAAATTATCAAGATTGATTGTGAAAAGCAAAAGAACATGAAATGGTTACTTGTTTTGCAGTAATGGAGAATAGGTTGAGGTTTTGGAGATGCTCTGTCGTCTGAATCTCTGCTTTCCTACTGTCTTCTTCATCAAACACGCAAGGCTCCTTCCATGGCAAGCTGTATGTAGGGTTTCACCGTTGTCAATGGCTACCTCCCATCCTCTCAGTGAAAATGTTCCTATGCTCTGTCACAGCATGGCTAATCATCTGTCGGTTCTCGGTCAGGCCGGAATAGAATCCA
>NC_029776.3:32652526-32653767 GCF_000817695.3 Arachis duranensis | reverse complement strand
TTTCTGTAGCTCCAGAAAATCCACTTCGAGTACAGGGAGGTCAGAATCCAACAGCATCTGCAGTCCTTTTCAGTCTCTGAATCAGATTTTTGCTCAGAACCCTCAATTTCAGCCAGAAAATACTTGAAATCACAGAAAAACACACAAACTCATAGTAATGTCCAGAAAAGTGAATTTTAACTAAAAACTAATAAAAATATCCTAAAAACTAACTAGATTATACTAAAAACATACTAAAAATAATGCCAAAAAGCGTATAAATTATCCGCTCATCACAACACCAAACTTAAATTGTTGCTTGTCCCCAAGCAACTTAAAATCAAATAAGATAAAAAGAAGAGAATATACTATAGACTCCAAATTATCAATAAAACTTAGCTCCAATTAGATGAGCGGGACTAGTAGCTTTTTGCCTCCGAACAGTTTTGGCATCTCACTCTATCCTTTGAAGTTCAGAATGATTAGCATCTATAGGAACTCAGAACTCAGATAGTGTTATTGATTCTCCTAGTTAAGTATAATGATTCTTGAACATAGCCAGTATATGAGTCTTGGCTGTGACCCAAAGCACTCTATCTTCCAGTATTACCACCGGATACATACATGCCACAGACACATAATTGGGTGAACCTTTTCAGATTGTGACTCAGCTTTGCTAGAGTCCCCAATTAGAGGTGTCCAGGGTTCTTAAGCACACTCTTTTTGCCTTGGATCACAACTTTATTTCTTTCTTTTTCTCTTCTCTTTCTCTCTCTTTTTTTTTCGAAATTTTTTTTTGTATCCACTGCTTTTTCTTGCTTCAAAAATCAATTAGATGATTTTTCAGATCCTCAATAACAGTTCTCTTTCTCCTCATTCTTTCAAGAGCCAACAATTTTTAACATTCTCAAAACAACAAATTCAAGAGACATATGCACTGTTCAAGCATTCATTCAGAAAGCAAAAATTATTGTCACCACATCAAACTAATTCAACTAGTTTCAAGGATAAATTCAAAATCCTGTACTTCTTGTTCTTTGGTGATTAAAGCACTTTTCATTTAAGAGAGGTGATGGATTCATAGGACATTCATAACTTTAAGGCATAGACACTAAGACACTAATGATCACAAGACACAAACATAGCTAAACACAGGCATAATTTTTCGAAAAACAGAAAAATAAAGAACAAGGAAATTAAAGAACGGGTCCACCTTAGTGATGGCGGCTTGTTCTTCCTCTTGAAGATCCTATGGAGTGCTT
>NC_029776.3:32649303-32649520 GCF_000817695.3 Arachis duranensis | reverse complement strand
CTATCCGGGACAGATGATCAGCTACTTGGTTCTTTGTCCCTTTTCTGTCTCTTATTTCTATATCAAACTCTTGCAGAAGCAACACCCATCTGATAAGCCTGGGTTTTGAATCCTGCTTTGTGAGTAAGTATTTTAGAGCAGCATGGTCAGTGTACACAACTACTTTGGATCCCACTAGATAGGATCTAAACTTGTCAATGGCATAGACCACTGCAAG
>NC_029776.3:32647905-32648555 GCF_000817695.3 Arachis duranensis | reverse complement strand
TCCAATCTGGTGCAGAGATGACTGGTGCTGTGACCAGCTTAGCTTTCAGGGTCTCAAATGCCTGCAGACACTGTGTGTCAAACACAAATGGTGTGTCAGCAGCTAGCAGGTTACTCAAAGGTTTTGCAATTTTTGAAAAATCCTTTATGAACCTTCTGTAGAATCCTGCATGTCCTAGAAAGCTTCTGATTGCCTTAACATTGGCAGGTGGTGGTAATTTTTCAATTACTTCAACTTTAGCTTGATCCACCTCTATTCCCTTGTTTAAAATTTTATGCCCAAGGACAATCCCCTCAGTCACCATGAAGTGACATTTTTCCTAGTTTAAAACTAGGTTGGTCTCTTGGCATCTTTTCAGAACAAGTGCTAGATAGTTAAGGCAGGAGTTGAATGAGTCTCCAAATACTGAAAAGTCATCCATGAATATTTTTAGAAATTTCTCTACCATATCTGAGAAGATAGAGAGCATGCACCTCTGAAAGGTTGCAGGTGCATTGCACAGACCAAAAGGCATCCTTCTGTAGGCAAACACGCCAGAAGGGCAAGTAAATGCTGTTTTCTCTTGGTTCTGAGGGTCTACTGCAATTTGGTTGTAGCCTGAATAGCCATCCAAAAAGCAGTAATAATCATGACCAGCTAGTCTTTCTAGC
>NC_029776.3:32644917-32645868 GCF_000817695.3 Arachis duranensis | reverse complement strand
CATGACTTCCTCTTTTGGAGAGAACTCATTGCTGGAGTACAAATATTGGTTTCTAGCAACAGTGTCTATAAGCTCTTGAGCTTCTTCAATTGTCTTCCTCATGTGTATAGATCCATCAGCTGAGTGGTCTAAAGACATCTGAGCCTTTTCTGTAAGCTCATAGTAGAAGATGTCTAACTGTACCCACTCTGAAAACATTTCAGAGGGGCATTTTCTTAGCATACCTCTATACCTCTCCCAGGCATTATAAAGGGATTCATTATCCTCTTGTTTAAAGCCTTGAATGTCTAGCCTTAGCTGTGTCATCCTTTTTGGAGGGTAAAAGTGATTCAGGAATTTGTCTGATAACTGTTTCCATGTTTTTATGCTTGCTGTAGGTTGGTTATTCAACCACCTTTTAGCTTGATCTTTTACAGCAAATGGAAATAGTAGTAATCTGTAGACATCCTGATCCACCTCTTTATCATGTACTGTGTCAGCAATTTGTAAAAACTGTGCCAGAAACTCAGTAGGTTCTTCCTGTGGAAGACCAGAATACTGGCAATTTTGCTGCACCAAGATAATGAGTTGAGGATTTAGCTCAAAGCTGCTTGCTTTGATGGGAGGTGTACATATGCTACTCCCATATGCAGCTGTAATGGGGTTAGCATATGACCCCAGAGTCCTTTTGGACTGATCGATCCCACTTAGATCCATAATGGATTGCAATTAGATATATTTATTAATTTTTTTTTGAATTAAACGAAAAAAAATAAAATAAAATAAAGGAAATTAAGATAAAAATTCGAAAATCAAAAAGAAAATAAGATCAAAGCAAATTGAGAACTGAATCAATTAGTTAATTAAAAAGATTTTGAAAAGAGCAATTAAAAAGATATGATTGAAAAATTTTTATGAAAAAGATTTGATTTTTTGAAAAGAGGAAAGAGAAAAACAACAAAATGACACCAA
>NC_029776.3:32634859-32644462 GCF_000817695.3 Arachis duranensis | reverse complement strand
TACCACAGACAAGGTTTAGACCTTCCGGATTCTCTTGAATGCCGCCATCAATTCTAGCTTATACCACGAAGACTCTGATCTCACGGAACGGTTGGCTCGGTTGTCAGGCGAGCACTCGGTTGTCAGGCGATCAACCATGCATCGTGCAATCAGGAATCCAAGAGATATTCACTAGAGCCTCGAATGCTTGTAGAACAAGAGTGGTTGTCAGTCACTTTGTTCATGAGTGAGAATGGTTATGGGCGTCAATCATCACCTTTCATCATGTTGAAGAACAAGTGATATCTTGGATAAAGAACAAGCGGAATTGAATGGAAGAACAATAGTAATTGCATTAATACTCGAGGTACAGCAGAGCTCCACACCTTAATCTATGGTGTGTAGAAGCTCCACCGTTGAAAATACATAAGAACAAGGTCCAGGCATGGCCGTGAGGCCAGCCCTCAAATGATCTAAGAACTAGATGTCCGAAGATGAAAAATACAATAGCAAAAGGTCCTACTTATAGAAACTAGTAGCCTAAGGTGTACAAAGATGAGTAAATGACATAAAAATCCACTTCCGGGCCCACTTGGTGTGTGCTTGGGTTGAGCAATGAAGCATTTTCGTGTAGAGACCTTTTCTGGAGTTAAACGCCAGCTTTTATGCCAGTTTGGGCGTTTAACTCCATGTTTTATGCCAGTTCCAGCGTTAAACGCTGGAAATTCTGAGGCTGATTTGCCACGCCGGTTTGGGCCATCAAATCTCGGGCAAAGTATGGACTATTATATATTGCTGGAAAGCTCAGGATGTCTACTTTCCAATGCCGTTGAGAGCGCGCCAATTGAGCTTCTGTAGCTCCAGAAAATCCACTTCGAGTGCAGGGAGGTCAGAATCCAACAGCATCTGCAGTCCTTTTCAGTCTCTGAATCAGATTTTTGCTCAGAACCCTCAATTTCAGTCAGAAAATACCTGAAATCACAGAAAAACACACAAACTCATAGTAAAGTCCAGAAAAGTGAATTTTAACTAAAAACTAATAAAAATATCCTAAAAACTAACTAGATTATACTAAAAACATACTAAAAATAATGCCAAAAAGCGTATAAATTATCCGCTCATCAACTTCCAAATTGCAAAGACAAGAAAGCAACACTGAAACCGGATTTCTTCAAGGAAGAAAATATGATATTTGTTGGACAAATTACGAACCTCATAATTAGACCACATATAAAAGGATTCTCTGGTGTCCCCGAATATTTGATTTTTGCTCGCATACCACAGTTGCAGAATATAGCATTCCTAGTGACTCTGGGTCAAATGTCTTTCTTCTCACTTGAGTAGTTCCTACATGAGCTTCATTGATTTGTATCTCCACCACCCATCATTATTCAACAATGATGCTGCAAAGGTGCTTTTGATATTCAAAGAAGAGAAGAGGAGAACAAAGAAAAGAGAATATGATAACGAAGATGATTCTCAATTTCAGGGATTTAGAGTTTTAAATTTGATGGGATTGATTTGGGCACCATTTTGAACATATTCTTGTAGTTTCCACGTCACACTGCACAAGGTGGCAACTAGCATGGCAGTTAACAGCTACATTAGCAACTCACTCATGACAGTTTTGCAAAGGACTAACGGTAAATTAACTTTCGTAATGTCGGAGACTTATTTGGTAATTTTCTAAAGTCAAGGACACATTTAAAGCACGATTGAAAATTCAGAGACCAAATGGGCATTTTCTCTTTGTTTATTTATCCCACATTTTAAATAATAACATTGTAAGTTGCGAAAAGTTACTGGAATGACAGAGAAGTTTTCTTTCGAGAAGAATGATTTGGGAAAAAAATATTTGGCTAGTAATATTTTTAGAAATTATATAATTATCCATTTTAAATAATAACTTAATTAAAAAATGACTTTATTATGGTTAAGTTATTAACTCTAATTAAATTAAAATAACTCAAATTTCTAGTATAGTTAATAATCAACGTAAGATATCATTCAATTAGAAGTTGACACGTAATAGAGGATAAATTACATGTTATTTTAGAAAAAGTAGGATAGAATTTACCTAAATTACAATTCTATTAAATTGTCAATTGTATTCTCATTACTTCAGCACTACCATTGTCTTTATCTTTCTCACTCTCTCGTCAATAACACCACCTTCAAACCTAAATTAAAATTAAAATTAAAATTTTATATTTCATAAAATCAACAAAAACTTATCAAATATAGTTATCAAAATTGAATTGATAATTGATCCGGTCATAACATTAGATCATTAGATTATTGATTCAATCATTGGATTATTTATTGAACTAGTTAATCTGGTTGTTATTAAATAATTATATAAAAATTTATTTTTCTCATTATAAGTTTTTTTAATTTTATTTTTGTAGTAAAGTAACTATTATATTGATATTTCAATAACTAATTAATCACTTTATATCTATCATATTATTATATATTATAAAAATTTATTGAAAAATCATATTAAGAAATATCATCAATCATTAAAAATATGATGTAATTAATGAAACTAATTTTTGTTTATTTATCTCTACATGTTTAAATTATATTTATATTAATAATTGTAAATAATTAAAAAAATAAGTGAGTATAAATTTAAAATTAAATTGAATTAATATTAATATAAAACTATCTACTGGAATGGGTTTACTATATATTTAACAACTGGAACTTATAATAACAAAGAACAAGGCAACTTAGTGGAAAAAAGCACCCTCATTGTTGGAGTTATAGTTGTCAGAATCAAACTAAATCGTTTGGTCGGATCGAAAAATTGGCAAACCGGATACAAAGCCAGTTCGGTTGAAGTATTAACTACAGTAGAAAAAGAATTAGTGAGAATCGATTCAGACCGGTTGGTTTTGAAAAAAAAAACTAGTGAATCGACAATTTTAAATAACCTAACCAATTCGAAATGCTCTTTTTTGTACACTCGCCTAAAATAGCGTTATTTTGCTCGTTTTCAAAAAACCCTAACCTAATTGCTCGAAGAACCCATCCTTAGTTCCCCACGTGACTCCTTTTCAATTTTAGTCTGCCTCCAGAGTTACTCTCTCACACTCACAAAAAAAAATCACAACCCCCACTATCACATGGTTGCTGCCACGATCGCTGGCTCCTCTGCCTCGTCTCACCGACTCTTGTGTTTATTCATCACTACATCATCGCCCTCCGTCACTGCGTCGAATCATGTCTTCAATAATTTTGCAATTTTCTAAAGCTAGAGCATGGTGGATATGCGGAGCACGGTACACCCGCGAATAGGGGTGGCAGCGGTACCCGACCGGCCCCTACCCGGTCGGGGCGGGGTCAGACCGGAGCGAGGTGTTAAGCGGGGTGGGGCGGGGTCGGGTTCAGGATAAACCCGCCCCTACCCGCCCCGGAGTGCACACACACACATAAAATTTTTGAGGGATTAGGTCATTAGGGTTCATATGTCACCGTCACTCACGCTTTAGTTCCCAAATCCCAGACCCTCAACTCCCTTCTTCAGCTCTTCTCCAAGCCTCCAAAGACGACCACCTCTGCTCAGCTGCACTAGACCACCCGTCGCAGCTTGCCCATCCCTACAGCAGGTCGGCGTCCTCACAACCACCGAGCTCACCTGTTCAGCTCTTCTCCAAGGACCACAGCCTCTGCTCAACTGCTTCGGTCACCTCGCTGCTATTCCTCACTAAGCTCACGTCGGCGTCGCTCCCACTTCTCTCCTCGTCGTCACTGTCCTCGCTGGCTCGCCTCTCCCGTCTGCGGTCTTTGGTCTCTACTCGCCTCTCCTTCATCGTCTCTCTACTAACTGGTAAGTACTCCTCTCCGGCTTGCTTCTTCAGTTTTTATTTTAAGTTACTTTGTATGATTTATTTTTTATGGTATTGATGGTTGATTTTGTGATGTTAATTGTTGATGCTTGGATTTTTGATTTTGTGTTGTTGATATTTTGATTATGTGCATTCTGATTTTTGATTTTGTGTTATTGATATTTTGATTATGTGCATTCTGATTTTTGATTTTGTGTTGTTGATGCTTTAATTTTGTTAAACACTTAAACTAGACTCATAATATTGTTTATTCAAACAAGTAAAACATTCATTTTGTCTGCAACATTTTTCTTTTTATTTGAATGCAACCTGCAATTTTGGAGTATGCTGCTTTTCAATTATAAATAGATAAGACAAAATATATGATGCATTGGTGCTAAACCCTCTTTTCAATTTCTTAAGAAATGTTACTTGAAACCACACTCCTAAAAAAAAGGGTGGTGTGCCCTATTTTTATTAATATTATTTGTTATCTTGCAAAAATAATTTTGCTGTGCATACAAGTAAATATAGTAGCACCATGAATGAATGTTAATGAATTGATTATGTGATGAATGACTCGCTTCCAAGTTTTCTTACAGTGGTTTCGCTCACATATTAGCCCCCAAAGAATTATATTGACGAAAATAAGTCCCTCATTTGATGAATGGTTGAAGTTATTGGCTGTTGTGGACTAACTCTAATTTTAGTTTAGACCACGTTTCCTTAACAACTAACTAGCAAATTAGTTAAACAAGAATGAATAACCACCCTAATTTGTTTTTGGGTTTACTTTTAAAAAGATTGACTAGAAACTTGGAACTTGCAACAGTCTTGTAGAGTTTGCACTTGATCTTTCGATATAATTGAGAAATTTTTGCTGGGATAACACTTGCTTGGTTGTGGTTAATAGGTAAAGGATGGTGAGATTGGTTAATAGATTCATTTTTTATAATTCTTAGCATGGGCATTACTAAGATTTATTTTTTATTTATTTATTATTTTACAGAGTTAGAGTTAGTGTAAATATTTCTGCATAGTTATATAGTAACTTTTAATTGCATCATCATTAGAGTTATTGTATTGGTTGGCCATGGAAACTATACCTATGCAAATTGTTCAATTCTGAAATAAGTGTTGGCTGTTTCTATTTTTGTTTGCCTTTGCTTTGGAATTTTAATTTGGTGTTGCTTTCTTCTCAATGGTATTACTGTTACTTCTGAAAAATTATTTCACCTTTTTTTCAAAAATGGTGCCAAGTTATTTGGTAAAACTTTATGTTTACTAATCATAGTGCTTAACTTAACTAGTTTATATGCTGTGTTTTCAATGTAGATTTGTTAAATGGTGGAAGAATAAGAATAATGATTGAAGACTCTTTTGATGCAATTTCTTTATTATGCTATAAATTTGTAGTGATTAAACATTAGTCTTTTTTTTAATTTTAAGTTATTTGACATTGGATGAATCTTATATTTGTATTTTAATTCAGTTATAAATTTTAAGTTTTATCTTAATTTATATATGAATGTGTAAAAATTAAAATGTTATTTAATTTTTATAGGGGCGGGTAGGGGCGGGGCGGGTACCCGTGGGGGCGGGTTAGGGTAGAGCAGCCTACTACCCGCGGGTAGAGGTGGGGCGGGTAGTAGTGGAGTGCAAGGACGGTAGGGCGGGGTAGGGTAGGGCAAAAACTGGCCTCTACCCACCCCACTGCCACCCCTACCCACGAAAGTAGAGCATGAACCAGAAGAGTTTGGAATGAACTAGCCAGTTTTCAACATGTTTGACCATTATTGACCACTTCTAGAGCTAATATGGTCCAATCTACAAACTGAATCGGCCAGACCACTGATTTATTAATTTTTTGACAACACTATTTTCAATCTCATCCCAAATGAACAAGACAAGACAAATAAATTTAATTTTTTAATTAAAAAATAAAAAATACAAAAGTGTTAATATGAATAAAGCGATTGTGGTAGTTTAGTAGATTAAGGGAATGACAATGAAAATGAGAATGAGGAGCGAGGAATGAGATGAAGAGGATATTGAAACAAATGCAAAAGCATATCTCGTCCTTGTCGTCATTTGTTTCCTATTACTAAGAAGATCTGAAGAGGAACAAAGATAATAGAGTCAGAAGATGGAGACGAGATGGATAAGGTTTTCTTTGCTATGACATCAAGGAGAAGATGAAATGTGTTGGCAGAAGGAGGCCAAGGCTAAGTAGTAAATTTGGCAAGATGCTAGCGTATTCTTCTTACATTCATGGTGGGAACGTTCATGGAACATCCAAATTTTATTACTTTTTTTTTCGTGGTAATGAAAAAAACTACTATGACTGGTGTCTAGAGATGGTAAAAAATTTGGAGATGATAGAAAGCGGAAGTTGGAGACTATTCTATGAAAAAGAATAATAAACAATGGTTAGAGAAAAATTTAGGGTTTTTTTGTCAAATGAAGTGAATTTATTTTTGATATGAAATGAAATGTTTAGAATAGGAATACAAGCACGGGGTTAAGATTGGAAAAGTTCCAACTAAAATATCCATTACAAGAAAAAGAAAGGGAAAGTTCAGACTCAGTTCCTCATTTCACTTATGGCAACGCGAGAACTTTCAGCGACTAGGGGAGAAGTTTTCATCAGCCTTCAAAGAGATGTTTTTTGTGGGCCTTCTAAATTTTCTTGGTGAGAATCGTTTCTAGCTCTTTCTTTCTCTTCGATTCCCTACGCATTGGGAGCTCCTTCTATAATCCAATTTACCATCTCCATGGTTCTTTGGCTTGGTTGAGGGCTGGAAGATTGCAAGCTCGCCAAGCCTCTACTACATCTAGGCATGATCAAAGGAAATGGAACATTGTCTAGTCTGCTCCATTTCATCTTAGGTAATTCAAACTTATGATGATGATTCTTAAGATCAGGCGCTGCTTCATAGATAATACTTCATGCATGACGTTTCACAAGAAATTTTTAATTTTTGGTTGGTAACTAAGATTCTAAATTGATGACCAAAAGGACTTGACTTTGCGCTACTCTGGTAGAAAATCTATTGGTGGGTGGAATAATTGGAAGGCGATTTAGTACTCAGAAGCTATTATATACGTTCCTCGTTTCTTCCTCATCCATGTAATTTCATCTTCTTCTTGCATGGCTATGTTGAATATGGATGTTGCAATTTGAGGATTGAAACATGCTTCAATTAGAGTTTGGTTCCATGTCCTGTTTGAAAGATGCAAATTCGAGACCCACTCGGTTGTGTGAACTGAATTACGGGTAATGATAGGTGTGTTGGTGATAAACTCTTTTACTCATAAATCTTGTTTGATGCTTATTGTTGTTTCTCTTCTAATCTTTCATAGAATACCATTCTCTAGGACTTTTCTGCCTTCAAGTACACTTCTCCAGCCCCATGAGGTTTTATTTTCGATTCCAACTTTAAAAGGTTAGAGAACCGAAAATATTTTCTTTGATATACCTTAAAATCCTAAGAGTTAGGTCTTGTTAAAAGCCTTCAACCTTGCTTAACTAGCATTGCAAGGTTAAAAGTCTTAAGATATTTGAAGTTTAACACTCTTTGAGATTTCGGCCTGTATGAAATCCTCTATCTTATCCTTTGCATTCTTCACTCTTATCCCCTTTGTCCATCAAAACTACATTATAGCTCTCGAGATATCTTCCGTTAGTGACTCTGGTAGCTTGAAACATCTTAGAGTGTAAATTAGAGCTATTGTTACCACTTTCTTAATTAACACCTCTCTTCTGCTCGTTGAAAAGAGAGTTGTCTTCTAATGTTGTAGCTTATAAGTAAACTTATCTTTAATGCAGTTGAAAGTATTCCTTTTAGATCTTTGCACCACAATCAGTAAACGCAAGTAGTTGTTCTGATTGCCTACATGTGGAACATGAAGTATGTTTGCTAGGTAATCCCAAGTAGGTTCTGGAGTGCTACGACTAAAGGACATTAATAATTTATCAATATTAACCTTTTGACCACTGATTGATTTATAAGTTTGTAAAATTCAAATGAGATTCTAGCAGTCCTCTTTGGTTGCCTTGCTAAACAAAATTGAGTCGTCTGCGAAAAATAGACAGTTGACATTAAAAAACCTATAATTTAATCTCAACAAAAAAATCTCATATTTCTGTTCTCCTCTGTTGAATAAATAAGAGAGACTCTCTGCATAAAACAAGTATACATGGAAATATTTTAGTACACAAAATTATACAAAATTTATGTTTGGAGTTGTATTTTAGTACACAAAATTTTACAAGCATATTTAAAATTTGATAAAAATCTTAATTAAAAATATTTTAGTTATGTATTTTTAATTGATTTATATAAGAACAACAATAACAATAATAATGTCTTGAGTTTCATTAGGTTGAGTAAATCATAACTTGGTTTGGTAAATTTTTTTTGAAGTGTTTGTGTTTTTCAAAAACACAAGCTCGTTATTTAGTGCTTGGTAAATAAAAAAAGACCATATGCTTGTGCATGTACTTGTATTTTTAGCTTTTAAAAGATTGAGGTACTTTTCAAAGCACCTAAACTAAAACTTTTTAAAGTGGATTTGTACTTATCAAAATAAAGTCTAATATAACCTCACACAAATTAAGTCTCAAAGTGATTCTTAAAGTTGCACTCGTGCGTCAAAATGGTCATTAAAGTTAATAGTTACACAAATTTATCCTCGAAGTTACACTTCGAGGCTCATAGTAGTCCTTAAGGCACTTTTTATCCATCACTTGCCATCGAAAAGATGAGCTGGATTGATTCTTACCACATTGGCACTATAATAGCAAGTTGATGTGATGAAAAAAATTTTATTTTTGCAATTTGATCCCTTTGTTCTCTTTTAAAATTTTAATTTTCAAATTATCTTCAAATTGTATTCAAACGTAAATCATTATCAATATCAAGAAACACTCCTTACTTCTTCCTCATCGTCCTGTTCTAACCATCTTTTTTGCCACAGTCTTCACTTTCATACCCCCTACACATGTGTTGGTCTATTTGTAATGTTCCATTTTCCTTGAATTCTATAAGTAATTTGTTTGATGGGCCACTTAAGTTTTTCATTTTTTATCTTATAAATCATGTAGTTTAACATTTTTTAAAATATCCTATCATTCATTCTTCTTTCATTGTTGTTTTAACTTGAACTCCTTTTTACTTTTTGCCTTTTTCTTTTTATTGGATAGCACCTTTTAGGAAAACAGATTGAGTAAAAATTCAATGATGATGAAGACGATGATGATGATGATAGCAAAGGAACATAAATTTCACTTAACAGTCCAAAGAGCCATATTTTCAAAAAATTATTGAATTATTATAAAATATAAAAACAAAAGCTACTCACGTTAATGATAATGCTAGTTTACACAGTCTCATTTTAGTGCAAAGCAATTGAGTATAAATCTAATTTTTCAGGACATCTAAAATATTCAGTGCCATTAAAAGATTTACATAATTGTTGGAGTATTTTACTGGCACTAAGTAAAAATATTTTTCCAAAAGTTTTGTCTTGACAAACACTTGTAATATAATTGTTAGAAATAATACTTTTAAAATCATGATAATTTATAATGATAATTTTGGTGATGATTTTTATGATTATTACCAAAGGCATTATTATTGTTGTTGGGTGTGGTTGAAGAAGTGTTCCCGGATTAAACAGAACTCAGCCAACTCTTTTTATCTCTATCTTTTTTCTCTTTTCAATTTACGGGAACTTTTGCTTGATTTCTTCAATTTTTTGTTTAATATCACAATTGTTACAGCCAAAC
>NC_029776.3:32626188-32630294 GCF_000817695.3 Arachis duranensis | reverse complement strand
CAGCAGGACAACCCCAAATGCATATATGATTCAAACTAGGTTTCCAACCTTTCCACATCTCAAACAGCGTTTTAGAAACTGCCTTTGTTGAAATTCTATTTAATATATACGTAGCTGTCTTACGGGCTTCACTCCACAAGGATAAAGGAAGATTGAAGTTGCTAAGCATACTCCTTACCAAATTCAGCAAAGTCCTATTTCTTCTTTCAGCTACACCATTTTGATCTGGTGTGCCAGGCATGGTGTATTGTGCCATAATACCATGCTCTTGAAGATACTTTGCAAATGGACCAGGTGCTTGTCCACTTCTAGTATATCTCCCGTAGACCACATCTATCTAATCTCACGATCTTAATTTGCTTTCCGCATTATTTCTATACTTCAGCTTTATAAACTTTAAAAGCGTCCAATGCCTCATATTTATTATGAAGCATATAGAGATACATATATCGTGAATAATCATCAATAAAGGAGATGTAGTATTTCTGACCATTTAACGACATATCAGGACAACATATGTCAGTGTGAATTATTTCTAATATGTTAGAACTCCTCTTAGCACCTTTTTGAGACTTTTTGGTTTGCTTTCCCTTAATGCAATCCACACAAGTATCAAAATTAGTAAAGTCTAGAGGTTCAAAAACCCCATCACTTACTAATTTCTTCATTTTCTCAATGGAGATGTGTCCCAACCTTCGGTGCCACAACATGGAGGATTTTTCATTCATACAATTACCATGCATAACCATAAGACCAAATGGAACATTATTAGCTAAATAGACTTTAAATAAATCACCAATTAAAGTATCACGTCCAATAATATTAGAATTTTTAATAATATCAACAGAATCATCATAAAAATTTATACATAATCCTTGTTTTACAAGCTTAGATAAAGAAATCAAATTTTTAGAAAAATATGGAATATAAAAGGTTTTTTCTAAATCTAAAATACAAACAGTACTTAATACAAGCCTAAATGTTCCAACAGCTTCCACACGTGAACGCATACGATTGCCCATATAGATGCTCAGTTCACTTCTTATCGGTTTACTTTTCCTTATGAAACCATGCATGGTATTTGAAATATAAGTTTCAGCACCAGAATCAATCCACCAAGTGTCATGACATATTTCAACAAAATTATATTCAAAACACACTGAAGGAATAAGATCACAAAGGTTAGTACCTTTCATTTCAAGCCAAACTTTAAATTTTGGGCACTCCTTCTTCACGTGTCTTTTCTTTTTACAAAAGAAACACCGTGCACCTTCTTTCTTCATAGAATGGTATACAATACCCTTTCCTTTCTTCTTATGAGCTTGCTTTTTACCACTCTCATTTGTCACTAATAGTGCACTTTCACCAACTTCCTGAATTACCCTTCTTTCACCAAATTTGTTAATGGACCATTTTTCCTTATGTGTGTTATAAGAAATCATAAATGGTCCGTACTGGGCAAGAAGAAAATTCTGAATAAAATGCACTAGAAATGAGTTAGAGATCTCAACCTCTAAAGCTTTCAGTTGTGCTACAATGTCTCTCAACCTCATGATATATTCACGCACACTTCTTACGCCGGTAAGCCTCATAGATGACAATTGTGCCATTAGGGTGCTTGCAAGTGCCTTACTAGAAGACTCAAACTGTTCATCAATAGCCTTCATATAATCCTTGACATTCCTACAATTAGGAATTGAACCTCGTATACTAGCTGAAATACGAGACTTAATGAACATCATACGTAAATGGTTAGATTTCTCCCACCATTCGTGTAATGCTACCTCGGCTTGAGAACTAGCATCAGTAGGTGTCAGAGGCTCTTCCCTACGAAGAGCATAGTCAAGGTCTGCACACCCTAAGTGAAAGAGAATCTTATCTTTCCATTCTTTATGGTTGTCACCACTCAACAAATGAACTTCAGATACAGTTTCAGATATCATTACTGCTGCAAATAATAAATCATGCTAACATTAGTCAACTTTAAATAGGCACATCAAAATCCATAATATATGATAATACATGCCAATGCAAGTCATATCAAAATAAATATGAATCATAGTGTCATTAAAATCTACCTGTGGGTAAAGATTTTAACACACATAATATTCACTATATTAACTAAAGTATTGAAACTAGAAAATAAAATACTACTTCTTAATATCTATAGGCTAATTAAGAAGTAAGAAATATTTTCTATTTCAATCTAATTATATGTGAATAACATAATAAATTCCTATGGGTAAGTTTATTATATAGTTCACAACAATTACAAATATATCATATTAATATTTATGTAATTTCTTTAAATATAATTATTATCAAGGATGCTGTGGCTACTCCTCAATAAATCATATATTAATCACAATATGATATGCAGCGGAAGAATTTATATTGCATGCAAATATAATCATTAAAT
Source organism: Arachis duranensis (assembly GCF_000817695.3). Lineage (NCBI taxonomy): Eukaryota > Viridiplantae > Streptophyta > Magnoliopsida > Fabales > Fabaceae > Arachis > Arachis duranensis. The sequence goes on along the minus strand of NC_029776.3, from coordinate 32,627,875 downwards.
AAATAAATTCAATAACATGATTAAAATCAAAAGTGAAGATGGTCTAGTGGACAATTATTTTGCCAATATTTAAAATATCCAAGTTCAAACCTCACGCCAACCAAAATTTGAATTTTTATAACAAATTTAAATTCCGAAACCCAACAGCTTCAACGTAAAAGTAGCAAGCATTCAATGTTATATAATAAACAAAATCTATCCATTGAAACAAGTTTTTTTTGTCTTCTCTCTTCCACCGTCTTTTCTTTCTTTTTCTCTCTTTTTTTTTATATTGAAGAATAAGAAAATTTATGGGAATCATGGAAAATTATACTATTATGAAGAACAACTACGACACAAATTTAGAAGATTCCTTCTGGGAATATTATTTATTATTCCCTCTTCTTATGGTATGTCAACTTTAATTTCAATGGTTTTTCTTACTTATTTCAAAATTCATACTATACAGTCTTCTTTGAAAATAATTTATCAAAATAATGCACAGTAATTAAATTTTGAAATAGCAAGGCAGAGACAATTTGGCTCTGATACCATGATAGCAAAGAATCTATATACGTTCGGAATTTCACAAAATAATTTTGTTGTTAGTATAGTCCAAACCGATAGTCAATCCTCGCATCAAATTAAATTTTGGTTTTGTCACATGTACAAACCCCAATAAAAATTAACCGAAGTATTTAGACTCCGGGTCGTCTCACAAGGAACTGCAATGAAGTGAATGATTATTGGCTATGAGGGAGAAGGGGGTTTGATTGATAAAGGGGCAAGAAAGTAAAGGGGGCAAGAATTTAAATGCCAAGAAGAGTAAATCAAGCAAGTAACTAAAGACGGCAAGTAATAAAAAGAGACATTCATGGCAAAGATTGAGAATGTAGGCTTTTGGTGCACGAATTTGTGATCCGCACAACTAACCAGCAAGTGCACTGGGTCATCCAAGTAATACCTTACGTGAGTAAGGGTCGATCCCACGAAGATTGTTGGTTTGAAGCAATCAATGTTTATTTTATTAATCCTAGTCAGGATGTCAATAAGATTAATTGGTTTTAATGATAAGAAGTCAAAGTATTTGGAATAAGGAATTGTTACTTTATTAATGGAGAATATGTTGGAGTTTTGGAGATGCTTTGTCCTCTGAATCTCAACTTTTCCTTGAAATCCTCTTCCCACACGCAAGGTCCCTTCCATGACAAGCTCAATGTAGGGTGTCACCGTTGTCAATGGCTACTTCCGATCCTCTCAGTGAAAACGTTCCTATGCTCTGTCACAGCACGGCTAATCATCTGTCGGTTCTCAATCAGGTTGGAATAGAATCCATTGATTCTTTTGCGTCTGTCACTAACGCCCAGCCTTCAGGAGTTTGAAGCTCGTCACAGTCATTCAATCCCAGAATCCTACTCGGAATACCACAGACAAGGTTTAGACTTTCCGGATTCTCATGAATGCCGCCATCAATCCGGCTTATACCACGAAGATTCTGATTAAGGAATCTAAGAGATACTCATTCAATCTGATGTAGAACGGAGGTGGTTGTCAGGCACACGTTCATGGATTGAGGAAGGTGATGAGTGTCACGGATCATCACCTTCTCCACAATTAAGCGCGAATGAACATCTTAGATAAGAACAAGCGTGTTTGAATAGAAAACAAAGGAATTGTATTAAATCATCGAGACGCCGCAGAGCTCCTC
>NC_029776.3:32624321-32625287 GCF_000817695.3 Arachis duranensis | reverse complement strand
ATTTCCTTGGGCCCTCCTATCCATTGATGCTCAAAGCCTTGGATCCTTTTTACCCTTGCCTTTTGGTTTTAAGGGCTATTGGCTTTTTCTACTGCTCCTTCTTTTTTTTTTTGAAAGCTTTTGCTATTCACTGCTTTTTCTTGCTTCAAGAATCAATTTCATGATTTTTCAGATCATCAAAAACATTTCTCTTTGTTCATCATTCTTTCAAGAGCCAATAATTTTAACATTTATAAACAACAAGATCAAAAACATGCACTGTTTAAGCATTCATTCAGAAAACAAAAAGTATTGTCGCCACATCAATATAATTAAATTAAATTCAAGGATAATTCGAAATTCATGTACTTTTTGTTCTTTTGAGTTAAAACACATTTTTTTTAAGAGAGGTGAAGGATTAATGGAATTTATTCATAGCTTTGAGACATGGTTACATACTAATGATCATGAATTTAGAGACACAAAACATAGATAAATACAATATTAAAAACCGAAAAGCAGAAAGAAATAAGAACAAGGAATGAATCCACCTGAGTGAGGGTGGCACCTTCTTGAAGGTCCAATGGTGCTCTTTAAGCTCCTCTATGTCTCTTCCTTGCTTCTGTTGAATGATTCCTAGTAATTTTGGTGTTTCTACCCTTGGTTGCTTCCAATATTTGTGTGGAGGACAATTTATCCCCTGAGGTATCTCAGGGATCTCTTGATTTGCAGCCACATGTTCTACCACTGAGCTATGACGGCTTTATATGAGTCTTTCCATCTCCCAAGACTCAGAGGTGGAAGCTTTTGTCTTCCCTTTGAGGTTTCTCTGGCCTTAGGTGCCATTAATGGTAATGAAAAAGCAAAAAGCTATGCTTTTACCACACCAAACTTAGAAAATTGCTCGCCCTTGAGCAAGAGAAGAAAGAAAAGATGATGAAGAAGAATAAGAGATGGATGGATGTGTGTATTTGGATATATGGGTGG
>NC_029776.3:32612246-32617842 GCF_000817695.3 Arachis duranensis | reverse complement strand
AAACTAAGATAATTGGTGCATAAATCCACTTCTGGGGCCTACTTGGTGTGTGCTGGGGCTGAGACTAAAGCTATCCACGAGTTGAGGCCTTTCTTGGAGTTGAACTCCAAGTTGTAACGTGTTTTGGGCGTTCAACTCCGGATCATGACGTTTTTCTGGCGTTTAACTCCAGACAGCAGCATGTACTTGGTGTTCAACGCCAAGTTACGTCGTCTATCTTCGCACAAAGTATGGATTATTAAATATTTCTGGAAAGCCCTGGATGTCTACTTTCCAACGCCGTTAAGAGCGCACCAATTGGACTCCTGTAGCTCCAGAAAATCCATTTCGAGTGCAGGGAGGTCAGGATCCAACAGCATCAGCAGTCCTTTTTCAGCCTAACTCAGATTTTTGCTCAGCTCCCTCAATTTCAGCCAGAAATTACCTGAAATCACAGAAAAACACACAAACCCATAGTAAAGTCCAGAAATATGATTTTTGCCTAAAAACTAATGAAAACATCCCTAAAAGTAGCTCAAACTTACTAAAAACTATCTAAAAACAATGCCAAAAAGCGTATAAATTATCCGCTCATCAGCTTTCTATCCTAGTCATACAATGATTAGTTCATCTTATTTAGTCAACTCCAACAAATGGAAGAAGGTATCATGTTATCTTCACATAGGGAGAACGTCAAACAAGACTAATCAATCATATCCAATGTTCTGAAAACCGGACCGGACCGGTCGGTTCAACCCAGTTAATCAAAAACCGGTCATTTAGCCGGTCCGGTCCATGTACAAAACCGCGCTGCAAAAAACCGGCGAAAAAAACTGGCCGAACCGGTGGTTAACCAGTGAACCAGACGAACCGGGCCGGTTTTTATAGGTGCCGGTTTTTTCCCCTACTAGACAAACGGCGTCGTTTCTTTTAAAAAAAAAAAGAAAAAGGGGATGAAGAACGCGTGACTTGCTGAGGCTGCCACTCCCAAAATTGAAAACCCAAAGCCAAAATCCCTAATCTCTATTCTCCTTCTCCAAAATCTTCGAAGAAGTGAAGGCTGAAGAGTGAAGAACTGAAGATTAAAGAACCCTCCACCGCCACTGCCAACCATCAGCTCCACTCCCAATCTATTCTCCACTCCCCAACATTGAAGCAGCTTCTGCATACAACGGATCAGAGGAGGAAGTGAAGAACACCCGACGTTCGGCCACCTTCGGGCACCGTCGCCGACGTCCGCGCACCATCGCGCACCGTCGCCCACGCTCGAGACGTCCGCGCACCGTCGCGCACCGTCGCCCACGCTCGCGCACCTGGGTTTCTGGGTTTAGGGCTTCTGGGTTTGTGGCTTCTGTTCGTGGCTTCGTGCTGTGTTATTTTCTAGCTTTTCTTCGTTTTTCTCTTGAGGTAAGATCGGGTGGCGTCTGTTCAGTGTATACTGTTTCAATTTTTTTTCTGGCTTCTGTTCTTTTATTTTTTTTATATGATTAATCAAATGTGGAATGAGTTTGTTGTATACTTGTATGTTGGATTTGAGAATAAAATTGATGCATGTTAAAATTGAAAAATATGTTCTGCTCTGTTCTTCAATTTTTATTTTTTTTGAATCTTTTCAAGTCTGCTCTGTTTAGTTTTTTTTATTTTGTCGATTCTGCTCTATTGAATGCATATAAAATTATAAATTGTATGAACTTTGAACTATGAATTGATATATTGGTCTGGATTCTGGGTTGCTGGCATTCTGAATTTAGATGGAACAGTCACAAAATGATCAACAACAACAACATTCTGTTTTTGGCTTTCTATTATGATGTGTTTATTGGTGACTTGGGATTGAATGATGATCATTGCAAGCAAATTGAGGCTGGGGCGTTGAAGGCAGCTGGGGAATTTCTCATCCTTCTTTTCTCTATGTGTTTATGTGTGCTTATTTATAGAGTTGTTTCTTGTTACTCTGTGTGTTTGTAATCAATAGCCAATAGTTGTTAGATTGTTATCTTTTAGCTTGAAATTTTTTGTAATAATGTACTGAATGGTATCTCAAAATTTCTGTGGTTTTGAGAATATTTGTACTTTTTGCTGCTTCTGTTTGCTGCTTCATGAATCTGTTTAGAAATAGGGTTTTGTTGCTTCTGTTTGCTTCAGTGACGAGTACAGGGGTAATTCATGATTCGTCCATTGTTTGCTTCTATTTTTTTGCCATTTTGTTCTTATTGCTTCTTGCCTTTGGTGTTTGATTTGGATCTGCCGATCTGATGCTTTTCGATTTGAAATTATGCAGCTCATTCAAAATTTTTCAGATTCTGCCGCAGCAAATCTTTTATTTTTTATTTTTTTGCATTAACTTTCAAAATAATTTGGTTTTGTTCAAGAGTTTACAATTTTTATGGTTGGGGGATATTTTTCTTTGATTCATCATTCATGTGCTTTTGCCTTTCAAGTTTTCCTAGCTGGCTGGCTTTGTGGTATAATAGAATTTGTGGCTATGTGGCTTACTTTTATTAGTTTAATAATTTTATTTAATATTTAATTAAACCGGTTGAATCCCGGTTGAACTCCGGTCGAACCAATGAACCATTGAACCAGTGACCTTACCGGTTTATTGACCGGTCCGGTTCTCGCAACCTTGATCATATCACAATAATAAACAAGAATTTATCTTATTACATCATCCCGGATGGTAGAAGAAGGTATCATATTATCCTCACACTCCAAGAAAGTCTAATAAGACTAGCTAATCTCAATCCAAAAGTCCTAATCAACTTACTAATTGAATTAGCGTCAATGGAAACAATATTAGCTAACAACTCTATATCACCAACATAAGTTGGGTTTTCATGACTCAAGATTACCTAATTACTCTTTCCAAGCTAAGAATGCTCAAGATCTACTCTAAAGCCCAACCAAGCATTTTGTCAAACACTTGGTGGGTATAAAAGGAAAGCATGGTAAATTGCAAGGAAAGATAAAATCTACCAACTACCAATTGCAAGAAAAGGAAATTCATAACTCAAATCAACAATAAAAGAACATCAAACATTAAATTGCATTAGAAGGGATTCAAATCCAACATGAGCATTCATCAACATACGAGAGACATGAAAGTAAAATTAACAAGAGAACCAAGAAGGATTGAAGCATTAGAACAAGAAATTATAAAGGAAACAAGATGAAAACAACAATTGAACCTTAGATCTAAGATGAAAATAACCCTAAGAACCCTAATTCTAGAGAAAAGATGGAAGTTCTCTCTTTAGAAACTAAGCTACATAATGCCAAAAACTTCAAACAATTGCTCCCTCTTTTGTTTGGGCTTCAATTTTGCATGAAATACACTCAGAAACAGGTTGGAATTGGGCATGGGCTGCTCAGAAATCGCCCCCAGCGTTTTGCCTTTAAGTGAGTCACGTGTGAGTATCGGCGCGTACGCGCCATGTGTGCGTGCACGTTGATTGGCTATTTCTTCATCCATGTGGACGCGTCATGTACGCGTGCGCGTCTCTATGCGAAATCACTTTTGCACGTGCGCGCCTTGTACGAGTGCGCGCCCATTGATGCATTCCCAATTCTTGTTTCCTCATGCATTCTCCACTTTGCATGTTTTTCTCCTCATTTCTTCCATCCAATACTTGCCTTATGAACCTGAAAGCACTCAACAAACACATCAATACATCGAATGAAATTAAAGTGAATTAAAATCACCAATTTAAGGGTCTAAAAAGCATGTTTTTACACTTAAGCACAATTCAAGAGAGAATTACAAAATCATGCTATTTTATTGAATAAATGTGGGAAAAGGTGAATAAATCCCCTAAAATAAGCATAAGATAAACCACAAAATCAGGGTTTATTATACCACATGTTAGATATTTTATAAAATTATTAACATACCTCCAGCCATTGCCAATAAATTCTTTGATTTAATTTGGAAACTTTCAATTCTTGAATCACAAACTCACACTACAATAAATTCGGGTTGAGGCAACCCTTTAAAAATGTTGCCTATAATAAGGAAAAGTGTTGCCTTTGATCAAAGGCAACACTTTCCGACAAAACGCAACACTTTTTGGGGGTTGGCTATGCGGCCGTTACCTTTGGTCTAAGGCAACGCTTTTGTATATTAAAGGGAATCCTTTTTTTGGCAACCTTCAAAAAACGTTGCCTTTTCTGCAAATAAAGCAACTCTGCGAAAGGGTTGCCTTAGAGCACCCAAACACAACGCTTTATATGAAACGCTATGGCAACACTTTTTAAGAGTTGTATTTTCTAATACATAAAGCAACACTTGTGCAAATTTTTTTATGTTGCCTTTTCATATACCTAAAGCAACACTTGTGCAAGTTTTTTTAAGTTGCCTTTTCATATACCTAAAACAACACTTGTCCAGATTTTTTTAAGTTGCCTTTTCATATACTTAAAGCAACACTTGTCCAAGTTTTTTTAAGCAACACTTATGTAGGTTTATTTACAGTTGTCTTTTTTTAATACCTAAAGCAACACCTTATTGAATTTTTCTTAGATTCTCTTTTTTAATATCTAAAATAATATTTTTTTATCTTTGTTATATTTATATGACATTTGAAGAATATATAACACCCGCATTTGAATAAGCTAATAATATATATTGCATATATATATAAAAAGGTCTTCCAAGTACCAATTAACATATATACTTGCTAATAAGTTACCAAGTCAAATAAATAATAAACATAAGTAAGCAAAATACATATTTTTCTGCTAATGAACTTAAACAAAAAAGAAACTAAGTTTTCCACTTAAAACCGAAAAGACTTTGTGCTTCACCATTGTGTCAAGAATTGTCTTTATGTCTTCAGAAAACTTCATCCAACAATAAGAAAGCTGTAGTCAAATTTAAATGAACAAAAAAATTATAGTCAAAACATTAGCTATACAATAATATATAGTCAAAACGTTAGCTTAATAATAACATGCATACTCAATTAATACAAGAATTTAGCACACATATACCTAATCATGATTTGGTATATGAGTCGATGGAGGAGAATGCCGAGGAACTAAATTTGGATCTTGTGCACTATTTGCAGACGATTGCTTAAATCGCAAGAGAGAAAGCGCTTCATCAACATTCATACCAGGAGAAGTTTGTTGCAACATAAGTTTCACAATATCTTCTAATCCTTGCAGTCGTTGCTTATGGTCGTTGGATTCGGGTTCACACTTTGATCATGGTTCTTAGTGATCCATGCATTAGCATAGAACTCTTGAACCATCAAGATTCCGACTTGTTGAATGGGGTTGGTAAGAACTTCCCAACCTCTTCTTTGGATCTCATGTCGGATCTCCGGATATTCACCCTTTTTGAGTGAAAAAGGGACCTCGGGGATCACCTTCTTCAAGGCCACAACTTCATAGAAATGGTCTTGATGCACCCTTGAGATGAATCTTTCCATCTCCCATGACTCGGAGGTGGAAGCCTTTGCCTTCCCTTTCCTCTTTCTAGAGGTTTCTCCGGCCTTGGATGCCATAAATGGTTATGGAAAAACAAAAAGCAATGCTTTTACCACACCAAACTTAAAAGGTTTGCTCGTCCTCGAGCAAAAGAAGAAAGAAGAGAGTAGAAGAAGAAGAAAAGAGG
>NC_029776.3:32610816-32610990 GCF_000817695.3 Arachis duranensis | reverse complement strand
TCTGCCTAGACAAGTCATCCAGTTCCTTGGTGAGCAAAGGGGGTTCATCCTCCCAAGTCTCATTTCCAAATAACTTGTCATTTAGCTTCATGATTGCTCCATGGTATTTAGCAACTTGCTCCTCAGTGACATACTCATCCTCTTCAGAGGAAGAATACTCATCAGAGCTCATGT
>NC_029776.3:32610482-32610752 GCF_000817695.3 Arachis duranensis | reverse complement strand
ATCTCTATGGTCTCATTTTGAGCCTCAGATTCCCATGGTTCCTTATTGGGGAACTCATTGGAGGCCAGTGGACGTCCATTGAGGTCTTCCTCAGTGGCATTCACTGCCTCTTCCTCCTCTCCAAATTCGGCCATGTTGATGGCTTTGCACTCTTCTTTTGGATTTTCTTCTGTATTGCTTGGAAGAGTACTAGGAGGGAGTTCAGTAATTTTCTTGCTCAGCTGACCCACTTGTGCCTCCAAATTTCTAATGGAGGACCTTGTTTCAGTT
>NC_029776.3:32607321-32607674 GCF_000817695.3 Arachis duranensis | reverse complement strand
AAGAAATCATCAAGAATTACTTGAAGATCCTTAAGGACACATGAATGGATGCATGCAATTGACACCAAACTTAACATGAGACACTAGACTCAAGCAAGAAATTTTTGGATTTTATGATTTTTTTGATTTTTTTTGTGTTTTTCGAAAATTAAATGGAAAAAGGTATCAAAATTCTTAATGAGAATTCCAGGAATCATGCAATGTTAGTCTAAAACTTCAGTCTAAAGGAATTAGACATGGTCAGCCAAGCTTCAGCAGAACATTGCATTCAAGAGCTAAATTGATGAAGATCAATCAGCTTTGGTGATGATAAGAACATCACCTTGAAACACTAGAATTCATTCTTAAGAACA
>NC_029776.3:32607127-32607316 GCF_000817695.3 Arachis duranensis | reverse complement strand
TTTGGTGATGATAAGAACATCACCTTGAAACACTAGAATTCATTCTTAAGAACTCTGAAGAAAAAAAATACCTAATCTAAGTAACAAGATGAACCGTCAGTTGTCCAAACTCAACAATCCCCGGCAACGGCGCCAAAAACTTGATAGCGCGAAATTGTGAACAATACTTTTCACAATTCTCATAATCCC
>NC_029776.3:32577184-32606405 GCF_000817695.3 Arachis duranensis | reverse complement strand
ATGAGTAAATGACATAAAAATCCACTTCCGGGCCCATTTGGTGTGTGCTTGGGCTGAGCATTGAAGCTTTCATGTGTAGAGACTTTTCTTTGAGTTAAACGCCAGCTTTTGTGCCATTTTGGGCGTTTAACTCCCATCCTTGTGCCAGTTCCGGCGTTTAACGCTGGGAATTCTGAGGGTGACTTTGAACGCCGGTTTGGGCCATCAAATCTTGGGCAAAGTATGGACTATCATATATTGCTGGAAAGCCCAGGATGTCTACTTTCCAACGCCGTTGAGAGCGCGCCAATTGGGTTTCTGTAGCTCCAGAAAATACACTTCGAGTGCAGGGAGGTCAGAATCCAACAGCATCTGCAGTCCTTTTTAGTCTCTGAATCAGATTTTTGCTCAGGTCCCTCAATTTCAGCCAGAAAATACCTGAAATCACAGAAAAACACACAAACTCATAGTAAAGTCCAGAAAAGTGAATTTTAACTAAAAACTAATAAAAATATACTAAAAACTAACTAGATCCTACCAAAAACATACTAAAAACAATGCCAAAAAGCGTACAAATTATCCGCTCATCAGTCGTCTAATTCAGTTTTTAAAGCTGTTACCTTCTCTTCACTTTGTTTTTTGATTTCATCTATTTCTTTATTTTTCTTAAGAGAAGTTTTTGTAACAGTTCTTCCATAACATCAAACTCTTCCTGGATTCTCTTTACCAAAAACTTTTTGAAATGCATTAGTAGGAGTTTTTCCAGCTTCTTGGAGATCATCAAGTTTATCCTATACACACAAATATATGATATGTCTATTTTTTGTGATAAATATTCAATGAAAAAATCTAAAAACCTATTGATAACTAATAGGGACAGAAATCCAAAATAGCCATAAAAGAGCCATAAAATAGCAGTCCATGATAGCCATAAAACATGGTTGTGTCCTTCTCATACTCTTTCCAATATAGCATGCAATCGTTCGGGCATGCGTCAATCTTCTTATTGTCAAGACCTAAGTCTCTCACTATAGTCTTGTCTTTATTGAAAGAAGTAGGAATATTTAAGTTAGAAATAGCCTCTTTTACCAACTCCAAGAGAGAAGTAAAAGAGGCATTACTCCACCCATGTTGGCACTTTAACAAGTATAGTCGAATGGTGAAAGACAATGTAGAAAATCCCTTGCAATAGGGATACAGTTCTTTGCTAGCCTCTTCAACCAAATAATAGAATTTCTTTACATCTTCATTCATACCTTCTTTTATCCCTTCCGCTTGTGCTACATCCCTAAATCTATCATTCAACAAAGCGTCCATGTCGTCATACGAGTTAGTCTCACTCTCACTATCAATCTCACTATTGCTATCGCTATCAACATCCATGCCGACTACGCTTTCCCCATGATGAATCCATCTTGTATAACCATTAACGAATCCAAAGACAATCAAATGGATATAAATTGTTTGTCTTTTGTGCCACAAGAAATTACAACATTTTGCACAAGGGCATAAGATTTCCTCTCCTTGCGGGCTTCCGCTAGAGTAAGCAAAGTCTAAGAAGTCATTGACACCGTTATTAAACTCAACTTTATCTCTCGGTAAACTCATCCAATCTTTTTCTAAGTCTTGGAAAAACCTAATTATTAATATATTGTTATTACTATTTAACCAAGCATGCAAATAGTAATGTCCATGCATATTAGGTACATAAATCCATAAAAAGGCACACAACAATATTATTATTAAAATTAAGAAACAATTATATTGCTTATCTAAAAATAGACTAAATATCAAAAGACATTCAACATGAAAAAAAAAAAACTGCACAAAGGTCATAATATACATATAAAAACCTACAAGTATATGCAAGAGAAAAAAAAAAACTTACGGAGTCATGGCTCAACAAATTGCAATCTTCAAGTTCTAAAATGTCCACCAATGTTCCTTAAAGTCCTCTGAAGCAATCTTTCTCTATAACAGAGTAAAGTATCAAATTTACATTATTCTTTATAAACAATTTAACACAATCAAAGTGGCAAACAGAACAATCAATTGAAAAATAATAATCAATTTTATATGAACTAGTTAACTCAGCTAATTATGAAAATTAAGTTGTTCTATTGACTAATAGAAGTACCCATGTGTTTCAACAAAAAAAACTATGAGTATTTAATTTTGGTAAAAATTATGTGTCCATTCAATGAATGGTTAGACCTTTTTATCCCTTTTTATCCTTTTAATGGTTAGATCTTAAAGGCCTTCTTACTGTACAAGGACTGATTTCAACATTGATGATATATATAATAACTATAGATTTATATTTTAACTATAAAAAAGTTTATTTCAAAAGGAACACCATGAATATAGATAGAAAAAAATTGCAGGCTCCCAGAAATATTAGTTAGAAAAGGCAAGATGCAGGTTAAAAAGAACACCATGATAAATTGCAGGCTCGCAGAAAAACTGTAGGTTCGTAGAAATATTAGGTAGAAAAGGAACACCATGAATAGAGATGTTAAAAAGACAATATGTTTTAACTTTCAGCATGATAAAAAATATTATTATTCAGTGTTTTCTCCTTTCTCAATTTAAGGTAGAGGAAAACAATCAAATTCATAGAGACTAAGAGCAACTTTACTTAATAATGCATCACTAAATTCTACTATAAAGTATTGACAAGCTAAAGGACATGAATTCAATTCTTATTGAAAACCCTAGCATGGATTAAGCAAATAACAACAACCAAAATATCATCAAATGGATTCAGTATAGCTCAACTAAGCAACTGTACATGAAAGTGAGAACTGTTAATGCAGCATCCAAAGTAAAAATAAGAAGCACCTGTCCAGTCTTTGCTTCTTGCTCTCCAACAACCAAGATGCTCTTCTACTATGCTAGCTGAGCCTCTGGCACCTGCATCATGGCATAACTTTCAATTAAGACATTTATTTGGCTAAGAAATTAGTCAAAACAATGTCAAAAATTAAATAAAAGTAAAAGTTTACTTTTTATTTAATACGTTTATTGGCCTCTAATTAAAAAACTCATAATATATAGATGTATTTGCAAGATTAAAGAAGTGTAAACATACTACACAAAGATACCAACAACATTAAATACACCCAGCTTAACTCATACTTTTTAAGGAATTTTAGGCTTCCACTTCTATTTAATTTCAGGTTTCCACTATATTCACCATCCCCATCAACTTTAATTTCGAGTTGAGGATGCATTTAAAGGAACTATCTTGGTATAATAAACACCCAGTTTCCACTTACGGCAAAATAAAACAAAAGAATGTCGAGCACAAATTTCAGAATGTCCAAGTTAGAAAATACTATATTAATGAATGGTAACAATTGAATAATTTAATAGCATAATCGTAAAACATGAACAAGAAAGGATGGATATCTTGTTTAATAAAACTAACCAAACACAATATCACTCCATGCTAATAAAGACATAAAACTACTACACATTCTGAAAGTCATTTCACACAGATTTTTCTATGACACTTTTTATTTTGTTTCCCTGCTAATTGCTAAATAACACCATCCACAGGGCATGAACGTAGATTTCTTAGGATCAGAGGCATAGCGCCACTACAACATTTTTGATCTATTGCAACATATATTCAAGACAATGCTTAAAAAGAGTTGTTAAAAATAGTTAAAAGCAACACTTCATGTTTGTTACAAGAAAATAAGACTATTGCAACCTTATTTTAACCAACACCTTATGAGCGTTTTCTTTAATCAATTAGGCAACATATTTAAAGCGTTGCTTCAGTAAATTAAATACGCAACGTTTATAGCCTCTATATATTACAATTAAAAAAAGTTGCTTTAAATTTTAAATAAGTTTCCCCGATCTAAGTGTTGCCTAAATGAATAATTAACTCTAAATCTAAACCTTGTGAAATTTCCCTAATTAATGATAATGCTACGGGACTTACCATTTCTAATAATGATTCACCTTCCATTTTCAATTTGTATTAACGTGTTCTCTAAACAGTTCCCAAGAAAGGGTAACTAGAACTCCAATCTTCCAAAAAAAAAAATTAGACCTGCTAGAACCAATCTTCCAAAAATTTACATGAAATTTTGAAAAATCCTACAAATTCTACGAAACCATGACTTTCCTTAACCCTATTTCTCTTCACATAACGTGAAATCCTCATTGGAGCTCTGTTAGGGTTCAATGCTTCGTCCATCTCCGTGTACACGACCGGAAGATGGTTCTCGCCGGTTCTTCGGCCACCAGAAACCTACCGATGGCGAATCCTCTTCCCGGCATCCTCCAAATCATTAATTCAATTGATTCCTCGTCAATTGAACATGACATCAACGAATTCTAATCCAAAGGAAGCTTGTTTCAACACACAGAGCACGTATTCCGAATCGAAAGCCATGGAAGCTCATGCGCCTCCACCCGTAGTTCAAATGCTTCCTTACACATGATGCAGTTCGCTCCGGCACGCACGTGTGTGATGATTAGATTTTTGATGGTTTAGAATTTCACAAATAAATTCTCGTTGCAAGTATAGTTTCTAAACCAACAATAATCCTTTCATACAAAGATTGTTTGTCACAAGTAACAAACCCCTAAAATTAATAACCGAAGTATTCAAACCTCGGGTCGTTCTCCCTAGGAATTGTAATGAAGTGTTTTGTTATTGGTTGTGAGTTATTTTTGGGGTTTTAATAAGGAACATGAAAGATAAATGGCAAGAAAGTAAACTAAGGCCTAAAAAGGTCTTGGCAAGGGTTGGTAGTCAAGGATCTCTATCCTAATCACTAACCACAATATGAGAATTGGCAAGGATTAATCTCATTAAATCATCCTCTAACTAGTAGTAAAGGAAAGTCAAATGAGCTATATCAATCCTAGTCCATAAGTCCTAACTCTCCACTAATTCAATTTGTGAGAACTAGAGTAAATGGCTCCCAATCATCAATTACTTGGACATTAGTAACTCAAGAGTTCCTAAGTTACCTTTCTAAGCCAAGAGTATAAAATTCTACTCTAAAATCCAACCAAGCATTTCATCAAACACTTGGAAGGTATAAAAGGAAAGCATAGTAAATCAACAACAAGAACAAAATCTAACAACAATTATTGCAAAGAATTAACAACAACAATTAAAGAAAACAAGATCTACATGAATTACCTCTTATTGAATTAAAAGAAAAATGGAATGAACAATAGTAGATCTACAACAAAACATAAGAACAACATAAAGGAAATTGTAACAAAAGAATGGAAGAATGGTGAATGTAACAACAAAGAATTGAAAGGTAGAAGTAGAAGAAAGCAAAGATTAAATCCTAGATCTAAGAACTAAACCTAATCCTAATCCTAATCCTAGAGAGAAGTGAGAGCTTCTCTCTCTAGAAACTACTCCTAAACTAATCCTAATGAGTGGAAATGAACTAATCTCTCCCTTGCTCTTCAATCCTTGGCTTTAAATAGCATTTCTGGCGCCAAAGTTGGTTGAGATTGGGCCCCACAGCCTTCAGAAGTCACTGGGCACATTTTCATTAAAAATCATATTTCAGCACCGACGCGTACGCGCATAGCACGCGCACGCGTCCATGGCCCATTTCTCAAGGTGCGCGTGAGCGTACAGTGCGCTGGCGCGTCCATGGGCGAGTTCAACTTCTTTGACTTTTCATGATTTCTCCACTTTGCATGCTTTCCTCTTCACTCCCTTGATCCATTCCTAGCCTTTTCAATCTGAAATCACTAACAAACATATCAAGGCATCTAGTGGAATCAAAGGGAGATTAAAACCATCAAATTAAGGGTCTAAAAGCATGTTTTCACATCTAAGCACAAATAAGGAGAAAATCACAAAACCATGCTATTTTATTGAATAAATGTGGGTAAAAGGTATTAAAATCTCTTAAAATCAATACAAGATAAACCGTCAAAACGGGGTTTATCAACCTCCCCACACTTAAACCAAGCATGTCCTCATGCTTAAACCAAGAATGAAGTAAGGGTATGGCGTTTATTCAAATGGAAATTAACTAAATGCAATCTACCTATATGCAACTATCTAGATGAATGCAATTACTTGGTCAAAATAAATCATTTCCCAAGAAGCATATATGCATAAGGGCTAAGGACTAGCAAGTCTAATCCACAATTGAATTGAGCTATTAAATATTTTTACAAACTTGCGTGAAAAGTGATGATTGTAGGTGGAAATATGTAATTGAGCATCAAACCCTCACCGGATGTGTTTGCACTCTATTCGCTCAAGTGTTTAGGGTTGATTCACTCAATTCTCTCCTAATCATGCTTTCCAAGATTTGTTTTTCTTCTAACAATCAACAAATATTTCATGCATGCATACAAGTATCATGATGTATTTTCTTTAGGTTGTAATGGGGCTAGGGTCAAGGTAGGATGCATATTTGGTTAAGTGAGCTTGAAATTTGAATCTTTGATAAGCTTAAGCTTCCCACCTAGCCTATGACATCCTATACAATTAAGTTCTAACCTAACTACCCATTCTTCTCATTTTTTTCACATACTCATGTATTTCCTTTTTATTTCACAACACATATGCATTGATCTTATTGAGCTTCGCTTTGGGGCATTTTGTCCCTTTTTTATTATTTTTCTTCTTTTTCTTTCTTTTTCTATTTTTTTTCTTTTCTATATTATTTTTCTTTTTTTTCTTTTTTTTCTTTTTCTCATACTTTTTTTATATACAAGAGCATCAATGCATAAGGTTTTACATTTGATCAATACATGAGTATGTACCCAGTTCCCAATAATTTCAATAAAAATACAAAACTACCTTTTTATTCCCCCAATGTCCCAAGAGTTCCCACACTTGAATGGTACTCACACACACTAGCCTAAGCTAATCAAGATCCAAATAAGGACATTTATTATTTTCCGCTTTAGGCTTGTAATGTGCTAAAATTAAGAACAAAGCGGGTTAATCGTAGACTCAGAGTTGGCTAACAATGGAAGATAAAAGGTAAGGCTATTTGGGTAAGTGAGCTAATGAAATGATGGCCTCAATCATATAAATGCATGAATACACAAAATAACGGACATAGAGAATCAAACAAATCGAAGATTACATTCATAGAAAGAGAATAATGCACACAAGAAGGAAAAATAAGTGGTTATAAGATGTAACCACACCATTAGGCTCAAGTCTCACTTGCTTGTGTTCTTAGCTCAAAAACATGATCCACAATATATATAATTCAAGCAAGTTCTATGAAAAGTTTTCACTCAAATCAATTGGTGCCCTATAGATAGAAATCCTTGAAAATTTTCGTTATTTTGACTAAGCTTATTGTGTATACATATGCAAATATTAAGAAAATGCAAGTAAAAATTCTAAAATCCTAGGATGAAATGCAAAAGTGTTGGGATTAGAATTTTGTCACCCAAAATCACCGACTGGTCGGACACCTCCCCACACTTAAAAGTTTGCACCGTCCTCGGTGCACTCAAAGATGAGCAAGGGGGTACGGCGACTCTCTGGATTGCTACGTATTCTTAGTCTTACTTCCGTTATTGCTTGTGGTGCATTCGTCATGAAAGACAAAAATATAACACCACAAGAGGAGAAGATATAAAAGCAAGGAAGCATACATTGTTGGAATGAGGTAAATCACTAGAAATGAATGAGTGAATTAGTGTGACATTGATGACAAGTAGGTGTGTGAATTCTAAATTGCGTGGTTTAGAACACACATTAGCCTAAAAGTTATGTCACAAAAGAAGCATGCACTTCACTTATCCTAGTGTGCTTGAGATGCTTTAAGTAAGCTTGTAAGGTAAAACAAGCATTAGAGAAGCATGGAAGCATTCAAGCTAAAACATATGGATGCATATGATCATGAAATACAATGCATTAAGGTAAATGCACATCATCATCCATCAAGAAATTGCCTAATCACAGAATAAGGCTCAAATCACATGGTGGCTAGCTACAACATGCAATTCAAAAGAGTTACAAGCTCAAATGCAATTCTCATCACTTGGTATTCTTAAAAGGTAAGCATGAAAAACTCAAAACCAAGTAGCAAAATATAACCTCAATTAAATAGTCCAACAAAGATTATCAAAAAACATTCATGCTAAAATAGCATTTAGGCAATAAAAGGTAACAATGTGTAGTAAACAAGATCAATAAGCCAACACTTATAATGAAAATGGAGAAAATAAAATGAAAACTAAACTAAAGCTATCTAACTAACTAACTAACTAACTAACTAATTAACTAACTAAAATAAATGGTTATCCATGGTGTTTGGACGTGTTGGATGAGGGGTAGAAGAAGGGAAGAAGAAAGGAGAAGGAAACAAATGGAAAGAGGAGAAGAAGAGAAATGGATGGAAGAAAGGACATCCACGCGTACGCACGCATGGCGTGCGCGCGTCGATGGCTTATTTCGAGAGTGGCGCATACGCGTCATGTGCGCGTGCGCGCAAGTGGTGTTTGTGCTAGAGGCACAACGTTGGCACGGCGTAAGCACAACTCTCTGAAAAATGTATGGAATGTGGAACTTCTCAATCCACGCGTACGCGCCATGTACGCATGCGCGTGGATGGTCGAAAACGCTTGATGCACGCGTACGCACGCAGTACGTGTACGCGTGGATGGTGCTCTGTTTTTCAAAAATTTTTGCTATGTTTTTGCACCAATTCAAGCATTCCAAACCTCTAAACAGCTACCAAAATACCATAAAACCTTATTTAACATACTAAACTACCAATTAAACTCATCAAATCAATCAAAACAAGAATTTAAACTAATTTTACCAATATGTACAAAAAGAGAAAATGAAAAGAAGTTACCATGGTGGGGTGTCTCCCACCTAGCACTTTTGTTTATTGTCCTTAAGTTGGACTTATGGGGAGCTCTTCTCAAGGTGGCTTGTGCTTGTACTCATCTTGGAACTTCCACCAATGCTTGGACTTCCAATAAGCTCCATCATTTAAGATCAATATCTCCAAGCTTTGATGGAGTTTTTCACAAACCATGGGCTCTCAATGTTGATCCTCATGTGTTCCCGGATCCCATATTTTGTCTTCACACCCATCTTCAAGTTGATTACCATTAGTCCATGTGGGTAGTGAGCAAAGTGAATTCTCAAAGAAATGACCAAACATCATCCTGGACCCAAGCAATCTAGTTCTACACCAACTCTTGCTATTAAGCTTTGAACATGTGACCATAATGAACCTAGAATGATGCTTCCAACCACTAACCATCTCCTTTTTACTCTTAAAGCCACTAATTTTTCTAAGTTGACCATCCGTCTCAAGCAAACCATATTCAAGGGGAATAACAAAGCTTAAGTATAAGGAATTTACCCACTTGAATGAGAGAATAGATGGTGGTGGCTTGGGGAGAGGTATCTCCAATGTGCTTGCAAGCTCTACTCCCTTGTTTGCTTCCTTGTCAATCTCCACCTCTTCATAAACTTCTTCATTCTCAATCCTTTGTTCATTCTCTTCATAAAATTCTTTAATTTCAATCCTTTGCTCATCAATTTCATTTACTTCTTCTCCATCACTCAAGTCATAAATGGGGGGAAGAGAGAAATCTACCTCCACATTGCTTTCAAATTCATTGGGAGAAGGTTCTTCAAATTCAAAGGATTCTTCACCAAGAAGATTGGATGCATGATCTTCATCACCAAGGGAACTCAATTCTTGCTTCATTCTTTCCAAGTCTTCATATAGAATATGCCTCGGAGGTTGTGCACATTCCTCCTCAACATCAAATTTACTCTTCTTGGAGGGATTTTCTTTGATTTTAGCTTCCCATGGAAGTTCCGCATTTCCTAAGTCTTCAACCACTTCTTCCTTTTCTTCAATAATCATAGGCTTCTCCAATTGTTCTAACACAAAGTAGCATTTCTCATTGGTAAGGTGGTGGTGTGTATTGAGGTGGTTCTTGGGAGTAGTAATCTTGGAATTGTGGTTCCATGTATGGCTCATATGGTTCAAAAGGAGGTTGGTATGGTGGGTAAGGATCATGGTCATATGGAGGTGTTTGTTGAAAATAGGCTTGTGAGTGTGGTTGAGGTTCATGTTGAGGATATGACTCATAGGCATATGATGGTGGTTCTTGAAAGTCACAAGGTGATTCACCATAGCCATTTGATTCGTATGCATCATAGAATGGCTCTTCTTCATAGTGCATTGGTGGAGGTTGTTGTCATGAAGATTGATCATATGCATATGGTTCCTCCCACCTTTGAGTGTCCCATCCTTGATACACATTCTCATTGAAGTTCTCATCACCTACAACATAGTTGTAATCACACTCATAGCCAAAGTGAGAATTCATGGTAGCAAGAGAAAATAAGGGACAAAAACTAATAAGAATTAATGAAACAAAATACTAAGACTAGCAAAAACTAGCAAGCAATCCAAAAATCAAGCTATTCACAATATTCACATATATACTATAACCAATAACACAACACCATTGCAATTCCCCCGCAACGGCGCCATTTTGATGATTGGATTTTTGATGGTTTAGAATTTCACAAATAAATTCTCGTTGCAAGTATAGTTTCTAAACCAACAATAATCCTTTCATACAAAAGATTGTTTGTCACAAGTAACAAACCCCTAAAATTAATAACCGAAGTATTCAAACCTCGGGTCGTTCTCCCTAGGAATTAATAAAATTCTACTCTAAAATCCAACCAAGCATTTCATCAAACACTTGGAAGGCATAAAAGGAAAGCATAGTAAATCAACAACAAGAACAAAATCTAACAACAATTATTGCAAAGAATTAACAACAACAATTAAAGAAAACAAGATCTACATGAATTACCTCTTATTGAATTGAAAGAAAAATGGAATGAACAATAGTAGATCTACAACAAAACATAAGA
The DNA here is from genome assembly GCF_000817695.3 of Arachis duranensis. Lineage (NCBI taxonomy): Eukaryota > Viridiplantae > Streptophyta > Magnoliopsida > Fabales > Fabaceae > Arachis > Arachis duranensis. The sequence continues at coordinate 32,595,532 of NC_029776.3, read as the reverse complement.
ACAACATAAAGGAAATTGCAACAAAAGAATGGAAGAATGGTGAATGTAACAACAAAGAATTGAAAGGTAGAAGTAGAAGAAAGCAAAGATTAAATCCTAGATCTAAGAACTAAACCTAATCTGAATCCTAATCCTAGAGAGAAGTGAGAGCTGCTCTCTCTAGAAACTACTTCTAAACTAATCCTAATGAGTGGAAATGAACTAATCTCTCCCTTGCTCTTCAATCCTTGGCTTTAAATAGCATTTTTGGTGCCAAAGTTGGTTGAGATTGGGCCCCACAGCCTTCAGAAGTCGCTGGGCACATTTTCATTAAAAATCATATTTCAGCACCGACGCGTACGCGCATAGCACGCGCACGCGTCCATGGCCCATTTCGCAAGGTGCGCGTGAGCGTACAGTGCGCTGGCGCGTCCATGGGCGAGTTCAACTTCTTTGACTTTTCATGATTTCTCCACTTTGCATGCTTTCCTCTTCACTCCCTTGATCTATTCCTAGCCTTTTCAATCTGAAATCACTAACAAACATATCAAGGCATCTAGTAGAATCAAAGGGAGATTAAAACCATCAAATTAAGGGTCTAAAAGCATGTTTTCACATCTAAGCACAAATAAGGAGAAAATCACAAAACCATGCTATTTTATTGAATAAATGTGGGTAAAAGGTATTAAAATCTCTTAAAATCAATACAAGATAAACCGTCAAAACGGGGTTTATCAGTGTGCCTCCGCGATCTCTACCGTGGTCATCGACTCTATCGCTGCTCCGCCGTGTTCTTCTGCTCGCACTGTTCTGAAACCTCTGCTTTACTCTGCCATTCTGAAACCTCTGATATGCTCTAATCGATTGAAGAAGCTCACATAATCCTTTTCTTCATTTCTTTGTTTTTGCATTTTCGAATTCGAACATGTCAAAGGACAAACACTCTACCAATTTGTCGTGCACCTTCAATTCAAGTGGCTCTTAGGTTTTGATTTAAATTATTTTTTCTTTTTTCAGTAATCACAATTTAGCAATGTGATTTTAATTTAACTGTTTTAGATTTTCGATAAAATAGTATTTCATTCATTCTTTCTTTTTTTTTTCTGATGCTACCTTACATAACATGGCTTGCTGATCTTCTTTCTTAGTGTGTGAAATGTGGATATCATGATTTCAGCTACTCAATTCTTGTCAATAGGAATTCTATTTATTTTCAATACATGGATTGTAATGCATCTTACACAAGAGGACTATGCGGTAATCAATTCTATTGCTGTTTACATCTTCTGTGTGCAACTGAGTATATGTATGTTTTGATTGTATGCACCTTTAAACTTAGAAACCGAGTGCCTTTCTGTTGTGATGTAGACATGTGCTTGATAAAATTTTTGCTTGTGTTGGTTTGGTAGTAGCTGCTTATGCTGGTGTATAGTAGTGGTTGCAGTCATAAATTCTCAGAACATGTCTCAGTTTTTGTGTAAGAACTCTTTTCATAGATATATTTAACAAAAATGCATTGCCACCACTGCTGTACTATTTTCATACTTATCTTCCAACAAAAATGTTACTCTTTTTCACTCTAATTTTATCCTCCGGTAGTATTCGATTGTAAATGTATGCTCTGATCTATGTGCATTTGATATTGTGGATATTAATTAATTTACTCCAGACAATGTTATAATTCATGTTGCCTTTTTAGTTACTTTGATGGATCTGTTACAGTTATGTCATGTTAGATATGCATTTACAAATTAATTCTTCTTTTATGGTTGAATTAGGATAAGATGTCTTATAGGAAGTTCGATCACCCAAGACACAGTTCTCTTAGCTTTCTTCCAAGGATGCCAGCTTCTCGTCATCATGGAAAAGGTTATCTAGGTTTTTGTATTTGGTTTTCTATGTTTTAATGTTTGCATTGTACGACCATATGCTCTGGTACCAAGGTTTTCTATTTATGATCCTTGATATAGTAATATACTAACTAACTAAATGTCAAGTTTCACCTTTCAGTGATTTGTGGATCACTCATGTGGACAACCCAACGGTGCAAGAGCTCTATTTCCTGCTAATAATCTGCTGCTAGGATCCTTGTCAAAGGCTGGACGGTTTCCTCCTATTGGTGCACATGGGGTGGGCTACTTTACTGATTTGGTTTCATAGGCATTACATATTGTTATCTTTTGGTTCTTATTTTGGTGCTGGACTATTCTGTGGTTAATGTGTATAGCCTTTTCAACCTACTCCAGCACCTGTGCCAACACCCTTGGCTGGTTGGATGTCAAATTGTTGGTTTAGGTTGTTTGCCAATGCTTGTTTTCTCCATCAAATGATATACATCGGCTTAAATTGGATTTACTGTTAACTCCCTTTGTTCTTCATGTTTATTGCATGTAGTTGTGTGAATCAGACATTGAAGTAGTAGAGGATATTAACTTTTTAGTTTCTGAAGTGAAGAGCAAGTACAAGGTAAGATTTTCCCTTTCTCTTGTTTATTTTGATGACCTAGTAATGGCTTTAGTGCCTAATGGTGAAAAACTGAAAGTCTATCATGTTTATATTGTTATGGTCTTAATTCTTATCCTCTAAACTATTTCTATATTTCTCTATTTTTTTTTGCGCTTCCTATATTCAATGAATGATTACCTGATACAAGATGCTACCCTCTTACCAAAATAGAAAGCATTTCAGACAATCATATATCCTGAACGGGTGAGATTACTGGGTACTTTTTTTTATCAAATAGATACAGGTCAGAATTTGCAGCATTACATCTTCTGGTTGATATAGATTTGTAGATAGCCAGTTGAATAAAATGAGGTACTCAATCGTCCAAAATTCACGCAGCCTATATATTTTCACCCATTCCACTTTATTCTATGTTATGGATTCTTATAACTGCAGGATGATGGCCTGAATGACTAAAGTAAAATTGCTGCATTTGATTTTGATGGGTGTCTTGCAAAAAATGCTGTGAATAAGTATGCTTGAATCTGAAGTCTAAGATTTGCTATTATATTTATTGATGTTGTTGGATTTAATATCTTTTATAAATTACAACCTATTGATATGATGTATTAAGAAGCTTATTTATTTATTTATTTATTTATTTACAGAGTGGGTGCAGACGTTTAGTCCCTCATGTATCCTTCAATTCCTGATAAACTACAAAGCTTATACAAGGATGGGTACAAGCTGGTGCATCTGTTTTATTTTAAAAAAAATGGCTGTAGAATTTTGTTTGATTTTTAGAACTCTTCTATGCTCATCCTCCTTTATTTGTATCTTGTGATGGTCACAATTTAACTAAAATGAATAGATAATAATGGCATTTCTGGTTCTATATGCTGTTTATTGTCTCGCTATTGTTTATTATAGGTAATTTTCACCAATGAATCCAATATTAAACGTTGGAAAAATAAGAGACAAGTAGCCGTGGACTCAAAAATTGGACGTCTCAATAATTTTATTGAGAAAGTGAAGGTTCCAATTCAGGTGACTTCTTTGAGACTCCACACATCTGTCTTCTACTATTATTAGCAATGCAAATATTGCTTTTCTTACTGGATATAACAATCATTTTCTGGTTCAATTGTTTTATGGTCGCTAAAGATCTGTTTATACATCTGGGAAATCATCATCTGCTGCTGGATTGACTGCAACAGTTGCTAAGGAACCAAAAACTGGAGAGTTTTGTATTGAGGTAAATGACATAACTACTATTTTATGCTTTTGGGTTTAGAAAGTAATTATGGTCTCAAATGAGGTCAACAGGGATTCTTCGGGAGATATTTTTAAGTTCACAACTATTTGAAACTTGTACTATTTGTTGTAATTTGTGTTTGAGTGGCATGTTTTAATTTGTTTTGCTAATTTAAAACATGTTTTAATTTGCTTCTCCTATCGTATAAAGATCCTAAAGTATGATCTGGTAATTTACTTTTATATCTATAGTATTTAATATCATAAAGAAATATTTATTATAATTTTTCAGTTTTAATACTATACTTTTTTGTTGTGTATTATTTGCAGATTTAGCATATGGAAAAAGTCAAGCATAGATATAAAATATGCAAGTAAATTGATATTTTTTTGATAAATATTAATTACTATTATGTTATGACAATTATTATTAGACAAGAATTTTATTATTTTGTTGAGAATTATTGATGAACATGTATTTGAAATACTAATTAAACCTTTTAATATCTATTTAATTAGAATTTTATTATTAGTTATTTTGTCTCTTTATTTATTAAATAATTTATTTTTGTGTATTTTTATTACAAAAGTAACTTTTATTTTTACCAAAGAGGCAACCCTTCTATTAGTTGCATATTTTGAATATTAGACAACACTTGTATGGTTGCATATCCAAAAGAAAAAATAACACTTGTATAGGTTGCATTTCTAAAAAAAAGGCAACACTTGTATAGGTTGCATATCCAAAAGTAAAGGCAATGCTTTAAAAGGTTGCATATTCATAACTAATAGACAACACTTCAAAGTATTGCGAATTCAAACTTATAAGCAACACGTAAAAGAGTTGTATTTTATTGCAAATAGGCAACACTTGTTAGTAGTGGCCAAAATATAAAAGAAAAGACAACACTGAAAAAGTGTTGTCTCAAACATACATTTGAAGTGTTGTTGTTTTTCAACTAAAGGCAACACTTACCAAGTGTTGCTCTCAAAAGCGTTGCTTTTGAAACAAAAAAAGTGTTGCCTTGATCTAAGGCAACGGTTGCATATGCAACGCCGCCTAAAAATGTCGTCTTAGGTCCAAAAGTGTTACTATAGATCAAAAGCAACATTTTATCAGCTTTTAGGCAACACTTTTTAAATGTTGCCTCAACCTGAAAATGTTGTAGTGAGCCAAGAAATAGCTAGATGTCCAGGGCCAAGAAGGAAAATGTTTACCTGTGATGGGTTCACATATAGCTTTGGCAACTGGAATTTCAAGAACTGGTGCAGCTCTTCAATTGGGGGTTTACTGCAAGAATCAATGTAAAATCAGCATCAACATGAAATACATGATATAACAGCTTTATGTATTACTAAAATTCAGTACATTCAGAACATTCCCATGGCGAAAATTTAGAATAAATGCATTCAAAAATTTTATTTTCATACTAAAATTCAAAACATTTCCAATTTTCATTCAAAATCAAAGTATTCAAAAAATCCATTTCTTAGTAAAAATCAGAAGCTTCTTACCAAGCAACACGCAGAGGAGGCGAAAGGGGGTTACCGCTGCATGTAGTGTTGTCTGAGCTTGCGAAGAGGAGGAGGCGAGACAGGGGAAGAGGAGGAAGAAGGAAAGGGGTTTCTCGAAGGTGACTGCGACGTGGAGCTGAGACAGGAGGAGGAGAGCAACTTGCCGACGCCTGTGGAGGAGAGAAACGCGCCGACACCTATGAAAGGGAGCACCGCGTCGTTGCCGACAGAGACCTGCTCTCGTACGCGAACGAGACCTGCTGCCATTCGTGTCGCGCCGTCTGGGTCGAGACCTGCTGCTGTTCGTGTCGCGCCGTCTAGGTTGATTTGGAGAGTTAGGGCTTTTCCCTTTTTTTCGAATGGTGGGTGGCAGTGATGAACGAAGCAATGGAAATCACCTAGTAGCTTTTCTTTTTTTTTTCTAAGTTATTTGATTGAGAAATAATTATTTGGAGGGAATATGATTAAAAGTTTTCCTCTAAAATTTTTAGCTATGAATGATTTCAGGCAACTTTTTATAAAAGTTATTTATTCAATTTTTTATAACCCTTATAAAATGTTGTATTTTTATTTAAAAATGTTGTCTTTAATGTTTTATATTGTAATATTTTTTAAGTGTTGCTTTAGATATCAAAGACAACAATTTTTGTGGGTGACCAAAGATTTGTTATCTTTGTCTTACTCAAAGGCAACCCTTAAAACAGGTTGTATTTTTTTATCTAAGGCAACTTTTATTAAATGTTGCTTCGAATAAGGGTTACCTTAGGCAAAAAATATTGTAGTGCTCAGATGGAATCAACGTGTGTTTGTTTGTTATTATGTAATCAGAATTGAGGACTCAAACTTTATAAAGTTTATGAATAGTCGTATTCTTTCCATCAAAAAAGAGACTAACTGCCAATATAATTAATTAATAATTACAACACCACCTAAATTAATTTTTATATTAACAAATTAGACCACAATTAGAATAAAAATTCTAAGAGATCTGACATATCAAAAATAAAATAAAACAAATTAAAAAAAAAGTGGAAGCTTCTTTTGGATCATTTATAAAATGTTGATAAAAATCGTAAGTTTTAACTTTCAAGGGATATATTCTCCACATGCAAGATTAACCTTTTACTTTAAGCATATTCTAAAACCTTAGCTTTGTCATCCACCAACTATTTCATTATTTTTTATTTTCATATATTTATAGAATAGATTCTCTTCTAATTCTCTTTATTATTCACATGGTGGGTTAGTTAGTTACACTGGTTTTGGGGACTATCAGAAAAAATAACGGCCTATAATAAGCATATAGAATATCAACTATAAGGTGGAAATTTCGCTCCATAAATGGTTTCAATGCAAAGGATAAGATAGTGAATATCATATCAGTAAAATTAGAAGGTGTCGACTATGTTGCTTATGTTACGGTGGCAATAATAGTGAATTAGTCATGGAGTCTTAAAAGATATTGCTGAAATTAAATTAACATTTTTTCTTTTTGATAACATTTTATAATTTAAAAAACAAAAGAAAAAGTATTTTAAATTATAAAAAATATAACTTTAATTTTAATAGCATTAATAATTACTATAATTACTATAACCATAGACACTCTAACGTCACCTATATGCATAGTGGCTAGAAAATTTTGAACATTAGTTGCATATAGTAATTAACTTATCAATTTCGTTACGTAACTAACAAAAATTTTATTAATTTCTGCAAATTTTTATTTATAACGGTGTTTAATAGAAGTATTTTTTGGATATGTTTAATAAAAATATTTTTTTAATGATAATATCTAATAAAAATATTTTTGTAAATATATCTTCTGAGTATGTCTTTTTAAAAATATGTCTTCTATTAAAAATCTCTTTGATATTAATTATTGTTGATAATAAATTAACAGATAATATATTAATATCATATACTTTTTCTTAACTTACAAGCTCAAATTATGCATATCGTGAAACTATTTTATGAATCTGTTATTTAACGATATATAACTTGTACAATTATATTTATTAAAAATAATAATTCATGTAACAATAATTTGATGAAGTAATTTAAGTTGGAAATTAGGAGTTAATTGACTTAGTATACATCAAATGGCGCAGTTAAATATTTATGATGTGCATCTTTTTTATATAAATAGTAAGCTTCCTTTTATATGTATTATAGTACATATACGAGGTGGACTAAAGGGTTTGTCAGATCACTGTCCGTTAATAGTGGAGGGTAGGAAGTTGAGAGAAGGTGCGAAGTCGTTCCGGAACCTTGATTCGTGGTTTATGTATGAGGATTTTCTCAGAATGATGAAGGAGAAATGAAAAGGTTTGAGAGAGCTACAGTTCACAGATAAATTGAAGGCGTTGACAGAACCACTGAGAAAATGGCATAAGGAAAATTTCAGTGAGATGGATAAGAAAATTATAAAGTTTAAGGAAGAGATCAAGAGGATTGATGATATAGTCAGCAATAGAATATATGATGGAACACTGGAGGCTAGAAAAAAGGCATTGGTTAAGTGCTGTGAGCGATGGTATGTGAGAAAAGAAGTACATTGGAAGCAGATGTCGCGGTCTCAGCACGTAAATGATATGGACAGAAATACAAGATACTTCCACAATATAGTTTCAGCAAGAAGGCGGAACAATAGGATTGATACTCTAGTTATCAACGGCAGGCTGGTTCGGAATCAAGCTAGAATAAAGGTGGCTATCAGAGAGTTTTATAAGGATTTATATCATCAGGAAGACTCTCCTATTATGCGTTTCAGAGATGGTCTGGTGGTTCAAATAGGTGAGGAGGATGCAATGGCTCTAGAAGTGATGCCGTCGGCCGAGGAGATCAGAGAGGCTGTGTGGGACTGTGAGTCCTCCAAGGCGCTAGGGTATGACGGATACAACATGAACTTCATCAAGAGATGTTGGGATGAGATTAGTTTTGAATTCACGGCTGTAGTGATGGGGTTTTTTCAGACGGCCAGGCTACCGGCGGATGCCAATATCACTTGGGTGGCGCTGGCACCTAAATTCATAGGTGCGAAGGAGATTAAAGACTTGCAACCTATCAGTATGGTAGAGGTGTGTGTATAAGGTTATTTCGAAGGTGCTAGTTAGGAGGATGAGATTAGTGATGCCAGCATTAGTAGGAGAGACCCAGAGTGCATTTGTACAGGGAAGGAAAATCCATGATGGGGTGCTTATTGCGTGCGAAACAGTTAACTGGCTTAAACTGAGGAAAAAATAGGCTGCCATAATCAAGCTTGACTTCCAAAAAGCATATGACAGTGTCAAGTGGAGCTTTGTGAACATTGTGCTGCAAAATATGGGATTTGGGCATAAATGGAGAGCATGGGTTATGGAGTGTGTAGCTACTGCATCTATGTCGGTGCTGATAAACGGCTCGCCGTCTAAGCCTTTCAACATGGAAAGAGGTTTGAGACAAGGTGACCCACTATCTCTGTTCTTGTTTGTACTGGTTGTGGATGTACTGCACCGAATGATTGGAGAGGCAGTGAGTAATGGTCGTATATCACCGTTGCTGGTTGGTAGAGATAGTGTACATTGTCACACCTTTAGTTTGCTTATGACACTATCCTCTTTTGCCCACCAGAAGAGGAGACTATTAAGAATTACAAGAGGCTTCTGCAATTCTTCGAGTTGATGTCAGGCCTGAGTATCAATTTTGATAAGTCCAGCCTGATTCCAATTAATTGTGAGGAGCAATGGGTCGAGAGTATGTGTAACTTGCTAGGTTGTAAGGGGGATGCCCTTCCAGTTAAATACCTTGGAATCTCTCTAGGAGATGATCCGAGGTTGGTGAAGACATGAAAGCCTATAATAGACAAGGTGGAGGAGAAACTCAGCTTGTGGAAAGCCAAGGTTCTAAACAAAGCTAGGAAGTTGGTGCTTATCAAATCAGTGTTGAACAGTCTGCCAGTATACTATTTCAGCTTGTTCAAGATGCCAAAAGATGTTGCTGAGAAATTGATTTTGCTGTAGAGAAGATTCCTGTGGAATTCAGAAGAGGGTAGGACTGGTATGGCATTAGTAAGGTGGGAAGTGGTGCAGGCGCTGAAGAAATTAGGTTGGCTAGGAGTTGGGGATGCTATAGTTCGTAACACAGTGCTGTTGTTTAAGTGGTGGTAGCGATTTGCAAAGGAAGAGTGCCTACTGTGGAAAAAGATCGTATGTTCTTGTCATAATCTGAACCCCAATTAGCCACTGTCGACTCAAGAACTGCCTACTAGAGGAAGACCATGGAAGGATATTTGCCAATTACAAATCAGGAACCAACAATTAAGGGATAAGATGGTCGCAGGCCTGTCCATGGAGGTTGGTCACAGGCGTCGGACTCGATTTTGGGAGGATGTATGGTTGCTTGGTGGATCTCTGAAGGATCGCTTCCCGAGGCTTTTCTCTGTTTCAAACCAATGTGGATCCGTTATAGGGGAGTGCGGTTTTTGGGATGGGTTTGAGTGGATTTGGAACTTCCAATGGAGACGAGATCTCTTCCAATGGGAGTTGGAACTCCTGAGTGCATTGCATGAGGTTTTGAGACCTATGAAATTAGTTCATAACAGAGAGGACATAGTGGTGTGAAAATATGATAGGCAAGGTATTTTTACAACTAACTCATTTATGCAGGTGATGCAGGAGGAACTGATCCCAGAGGAGGTAACTAGCTACAGCTTCACCAGGACTGTTTGGAAGGGGTTGGTTCCGCCTAGAGTGGAGCTATTTGTCTGGTTTGTTCTGATAGGAAGAGTGAATACAAAGGACAGGTTGAGCCGGTTTGGAATCATTAGTCAGGAAGATGTTACTTGTGTTCTTTGTAACAACGAGGTGGAAAATGTACATCACTTGTTTCTAGGATGTGTATTTGCTTGGCAGGTGTGGAGTGCTTGGAGGAGGTTGGAAGAGTGTAATCACCGGTTGAGGTGCTTCTGCGCGATTGTCTGGAACCTATGGTTGGAAAGGAATAGGCGGATTTTTCAGCTCACAAACAAAGGAGTTGAAGAAATTATCAACATGTCTTCGAATAGTGCTAACGAGTGGAGCAGTGGGGATCCCTTTAGTTGTTGATGGCTATGCCGAAGATGACATGGGGACAAATTTGTGTTGTTTTATTTCTTTTTAGGTTTGTTTGTTTTTAGTTTGGGTGACTCTGGTTGCTCCACTACTATTGTGTTGAGCTACTTGCTTTAAAAAAAAGTACATATGCGATAAATATTTAACTGTATTTGTTACTATTGGTATTAAAATGGGTTTCTCAACTGGCATGAATTTCAACGGCAAATTAGGTCGACTGCAAAAAGTACGAAGATAAAAGAAAATCGAAGTCAAAGATGTATAATACAGGAAAAACAGATTGACTAGCGGTTACTTTTTTTTGAATATCAAGACTTTACTTGACTTTCAAGCTAATAATGGAAAACAAGGTGAAATTTGGAGAATAAGCTCGAGGAAGAATAACTGCCAAAGTCTTTCTCTATAAAACAGAAGGTTGAACTCAACACAAGCATGTGTTCCAATCCACACTACAAGAAAACTGTTGAGTGACTTCGGATTTACCGACATATTTACCAAAAAATAATCTGCTGGTAATATGTTTACCATTCCGACTGTATAAACTTTGCTAATAATTGTTTACCGGCAGATTTTTTCGTCCGCCGCTAATTACCGTGAAAAAGTTTCGTTAGTAACTTTTACCATCGGATTTTTTTCTCGGTAAATCCGACGATAGTATATTATTAATTAAGAATTAAATTAATAACTAACGCGGATTATTTAACCGATGGTAAATCCGACGGTAAACATAAATTTTAAATTTTTTAAACATTTTGTTTAAAAATTAATATATAATTTTAAATATTTAAATTCAATAATTTCTAAACAAATAAATCAGAAAATACAATACTAATTTACTCAGAAAATAATTAACTCAGATAATAATAAACTTGGAAAATTAACAACAATAAATAATAAGTCAATAATTAACTCAGAAAATAAACAAGTTACGATTAACTCAGATAATTAACAACAATCAACTAATTAACTCAGAAAATAATTAACTCAGTTAATAATAAACTTACAAAATTAACAATAATAAATAATAAGTCCATAATTAACTTAGAAAATAAACAAGTTATGATTAACTCAGACAACTAATAACAATCAATTAATTAACTCAGATAATAATAAACTTAGAAAATTAACAACAATAAACAATAAGTCAATAATTAACTCAGAAAATAAACAAGTTAAGTTAACTTAAACAATTAACAATAATCAAATAATTAAATCAGAAATCAATTAGCTCAGATAATAATCAACTTAAAAAATTAACAACAAAACAATAAATCAATAATTAAGTTAGAAAACAAACAAGTTAAGATTAACTCAAACAATTAACAATAATTAACTAATTAACTCAGGAAACAATTAACTTAGACAATAATAAACTTAAAAAATTAACAACAATAAACAATAAGTCAATAATTAACTCAAAAAATAAACAAGTTAAAATTAATCCAGACAACTGACAATAATCAACTAATTAACTCAGAAAAATAATTAACTTAAAGAACACCATAATAGAAATTAGAACAATGCAGTTGGGAATCTTACATTTGCAGAACAATAAACAAATTCAAAATATAAACAGATACCAGAATATAAACACAAAATCATCAAAACGAAATTCAAATTCAGAATCATAAACAAAATTTCAAACATATATTCATCAAAACAGAATTGAAAAAAAATCTTAAATCAAAATAGAATTAAGAAATCCTAAAATATAAACTAATACATGAACTAAATTTGAAAAATAGTTAAATCTCTAATATAAGCATCCTAATTGTAAATTTTTTAATTCATAGCAAATTAAAATTAGATAGATGGTGAGTTACCTGGAGACAATGGTGGCGTAGAGGACTTTTCTGGCGTGATGGCAGCATAGATGGCGAAGTGGCGGCGGTGGTGACCAACCGACAAGGCTGCATTAGGATTTTTTAAAATAAATTAAAAAAATAGCAGGAAGAAGGAGGAGGACAACATACTTGGAAGGAGGAAGGAGGTAGCTCTACGTTTAAAATCTGGTTAAATATTAAATAATTAAATTAATAATATTGAATTAATTATAAGCAAAGAGGATTTAGAAATTAATAATTTATAATTGGCAGAAGTAAAAATAATTATTAAGATACAAATTAAAACAGTTATCGTAAAGATTTTGGCCCAAAATTTGGTAAAATGCGCCAAAAATGAAACTTGGGCCCAAGGCCCACTCACTAACACTCTCATCATGCCACATTTCAGCTCATTCTCCCCTCTCATACACTTAAACACACAATTCAGCCCTAAGTGAGAAGAGATGAGAAGTGAAACCTTGGCACTATTCATCTTCTTCTTTTTCTCATAAATTAAAATCTAGAGTTCCGATTGCTGCATCGTTTGTGGCTATGCATTCGTCTCGGAGTCCCCTTCAATTCCATTTAATCATATAATTTTACATAATTTAATCTGGAGTTCTAATCAAATTCATGGATAACGAAGAGATTAAGCTTTCTTACCTTGTACCACTCAATCTTAGGTCAAAACCCTACTTGAGGTTGTGCTTGAGCTTCTCCTAAAGCATCAAAATTATAATTTTCCAAGGATTCAAGGATCGCTTGATTATTCCAAAACAAGCTCAGGCTCACCTCAAAAGGTACAAGATTCATGCATGGATACATATGAGTAAAGAATAGGATTTAAAAGATGATTAAATCACTTCCCAAAAAGAATTTGAGACAAAACCTTCTATGCGAGTTACAAAAGAAAGGATAGATTGAGTCACTAAAACTCGTTTGATTTGATATACCTTGTTCTCTCTATCAAGGGTTCTTGACTTAGATTCCTTTCTTGAGATGCACCATAATTCTCTTTCTGGTGTGTTTCGTTGTTTTTCTACGACTTCACTTAATCGCAATCCAAGATATTTTTTTGACTCATTGCGAATACTGTTCGTGCTGTTCGTTCTTCTTTTGAGCGTAGTATCCTTTAGAAATAAACTTGAAATTGTTGAAAAGAGAAAGGCCGAGAGAAAACCTGAGATCATTGAGCAATGATTAGTGAAGGACTTAGCTACGTTACCCTGTTTTGGATTAGCATAACTCTAGGCTTGAATCTGAATTATCTAAAGTTTAGGATCGCCAAATGTGTTTATGTGATTTTACAACGTTTCTATTTGGAACTTTTACCTTGATGGGAACCTTCTAGTTCTTATCCCTTTTGGAAATTCTCTATTTTTCAAATATAGGACGTGATGCGCTTTGTTGAGCATGTTGGATCTCTCTTGGGGAAGCGAAGATTTCTTTTGGGAGTTGTATTTTGTACCTAGTTTATGCATGTTCTCCACTTTTGTATATTAACTTGTATATCCCTCATAGAGGTTGATTTTGGAGAAAAATAATTTATGTTTATTTTGTATACTTTTGAGTTATATATATTTTCTAGCCGGCATTTGCTTCGCAGGTCAAGACTAGTACTTGTTATGCATTCCTTTTGGCATCCTATGTTTATATTTTTATTTCTTTTGTTCCTGTAATCTACCTTTTATCATTTTCCAAAAATGATAAGATCTTTTGCTTATCCTTTTTTCACAAGCTCCTAGTTATACTATCTTGTGTGAGTGTGTGTGTGTGTGTGTGTGTGTGTGTGTGTGTGTGTGTGTGTAATTTTTGTTCTTTAGAGGTCGTAATACCTCAAAACCTTTGATTTACGACTTAAACGTAATGTTCAGTGTGGTAGGATGTTACATTATGGTATCATAGCAGTTCGTTTCTGTAGAGCCTGAGGGACAGTGATGAGTCCACATTTGATGATATATTTTGACTCAATTTGGATGGATTCTAGCACATAAACCTACACTTAAGCACCAAAATAGCATACTTTCGTGATTTCTCCCTAATTTGGACTTAAATGTGAAAACATGTGCTTTTGTGCTTAAATTAGTGATTTTAATTCCACTTCTATTCCATTAGATGCCATGATATATTTGTTGTGTGATTTCAGACCTTAGAGGTAAGATTGGCTAGCCAAAAGTGGAAGAAAGCATGTACAAGAGAGAAAACATGAAGAAAACAAGAAAAAGCACACACAGCAAAGTGTGCATGCATACGCACAAGTCAACTTTCAGCCAAGTGTGCGTACGCACACATCTGTGCGTACGCACACATCTGTGCGTATGCACAGGACCCTGCACGTGATTTCATTAAAGGAACACGTGCATTGCGATTTCTGAGGCCTCTTGGCCCATTTTGGAAGACTTGAAGGCTGAATTTGGATGCTACATGAAAGGGATATCAACACATATGAGGGAGGAGCTATTAGGACTTAGTTTGAGTTTTTTACAAGTTTTACATAGTAATTAGGAGTAGGAGTAGTGTAGAGTAGAGAGCTCTCCTAGGGTTTCATTTTCATCTTCATTGTAGCATTTTATAGCAAGCTTTGATCTTTGGATTTTGCTTCTTTAATTGTAAGTACTCTCAATTTCCTCTTCAATTAAAGCACTTTTATTTCCATTTTCTTTTGGTTCAAGTCACCTTGTTCATAATTGCAATTTTGAGTTTCTTGAAATTTTGATTGATGAATTTAATGTTTCATGCTTTCTTTATGCTTGATTGCTTGTTTATGTTTGGTTTTGTGAATAGTTGGTTATAGTTTTCTAATTTTTCTTGCAATTTCTCATGTTTTGGTTTTATGCACACCAAGTGTTTATGAAAATGCCACTTGGTAATTTTGAGTAGATTTTCACACCTTGGCTTAGGGTTTGAGTTCCTAAGATACTAGAGTCATTCTTGGGGAGTTAGTTGACTCTTGTTTTCATTAAAGCTAGCAAGGACTTATGGATTAAGGTCAATTATACTTGCTTGACTTACTCCTCGATGTTAGGGGTTAACTTGGCGAGATTGACTCATCATAATTACCATAGTTGTGGTTATGGAAATGATAGGATTCCTTGGATCCTCATTCCCAAGTCAACGCTCTTTTTGCATTTCTAGCATTTTCACTAAGCTTTGATCTTGCTTCCCTTTTAATTGCATTAATTGTCAATTTTGATTATCTCTTTGTTCTTTTATTTCTTAAGTTCCTTTAATCTTTCTTTCTTTGATTTGGAAACCACTCTTTTTTTTGCCTCCACAACCAAAAGCGTGACACTTTCGATTGCATTTCTAGAGAGAACGACCCGAGGTTGTATAACTCTCGATTTATATTAGAAATTATAAACTTTGATTGGGAGGATTATTTGTTGGTTTGGACTATGCTACCAACGAAGAAATTTTTTTGCTAAAATTCCAAACCATCGTGATGCTCTCCGTCAGACAGACTGACTATGCTTCAGAGCATACTCTTAATTGTGTGTGTATGCTATTTAGGATATTTGCTTGATAAATATAGCATACTTTTAGGACTTGGAAGCACTAGACTTGAAATAATAACACTGTACCTTGATATCAATTATTTGGTGTAAACAGGACCAGAATGGCGTCTCGTGGATGTGAACATGGACTTGGTCGAGGAAAAGGTAGGAGAGGTAATGCAGAACCAGAACCGACCGGTAACAACTTGGTGAACTTTACAGCCGCGTTAGAGAACATGGCTGCTGCTGTGTAGGCCACAACTAAGATGCTGGGGTAACAAACCGGAAATGGGAATGGCAATGGGGTTAATGGACTTAATGAAGGGCCAATAACTTTGGCCGCTTTTCTGAAGGTGAACCCATCTATCTTCAAGGGTAATAGAAACCCTACGGAGGTGGACAACTGATTTTAGGCTTTGGAGAGAGCTCTATAAGCTTAACACGTGCCTGAGGACCAATTTGTGGAGTTTGCCACATACCAATTAGTGGGAGAAGCTTAGTTCTGGTAGTAGGGAGCTCGTCGTTTGCTGTAGCAAGGCAATGTTGTGATAACTTGGGATGCCTTCCGAGTTGAATTCTACAAGAAATATTTTCCAAACTCGGTTAGAGCGACGAAGAACTTTGAGCTGTTACAGCTGAAGTAGAGGTCAATGATCGTGGCAGAGTACACTTGCAAGTTTGAGGAGCTCTGTCAATTTTCTAACATCTGTCAAGGTGCTCCGGAGATTATGAAGAATGGAAATGTATCAAGTACGAGGGTAAACTTTGGAGTAATATTTTGAGTGATGTGGGGCTTATGGAGGTCTGAGTTTTCTCTGAGCTAGTAAATAAGAGTAGTGTTATGGGAGAATGCTCAAGAAAGACTGTCGTGGTAAAGGATGACCGTAGGGAGTTCTATAAGAAGGAACAAGCCAAGAGTTATGCACCAAGGAATCAAAACTTCAAGAGAGGTGGCTATCAAAGGAATGACAACTACAATCGTCGATTTCAAGGCAGAGGAAGCCATGGGAAAGCTCATCCAGATCGGTTGAGGTGTAATAGATGCGGGACTTATCACCCAAACAAGCCATGCAAGGTTAGATCAGACTTGTGTTACAACTATGGACAGCCAGGACATTTCTCTAAGTCTTGCTCGCGCAGAGAGTCTCAGGATGCTGGTAGGGCTCAGACACAAAGCTGAGTTTTCACTACGACTACTGATGGTGCTGGTAGGTTCGACACTCTGATCAGAGGCAACTACGAAATTGATAACAAAATATTAATTGCTTTGTATGATACTAGAGCATCACATTCGTTTATAGTATTTGACAAAGTTGAGAAATTAGGATTGAAATTGTCTGCATTAGCCTAGGATTTACATGTGCATACTCCTGCCTCTGAGGCTGTGATAACTAAGCTAGGTTATCAACAAGTACCTTGTTGGATAGAGAACAGACAGTTTATTCATGACTTGATATGTTTACCGTTGACTAGAATTTATTTAATTTTGGGTTTGGATTGGCTGTCGAAGTATCTTGTATTGTTAGACTGTTTGCATTCAGTGCAGTTTATGTCCGAAGGGTTAAAAGAACTGGTTGTAGCCCAGAGTTATTATCTGAATTCAATGATGGTGAACTATAGCGACAGTGAGTGTCAGGGATATATGTTGTTAGCTGCGAGTTCGTCAGGAGATAAACAGGATTTGAGTCAGATTCCAGTAGTGAGTGAATTTTCTGAGGTATTTCCCAAGGATATACTTGAATTCCCCCCTCGAGAAATCGAATTTGCAATAGAACTGATACCGGAAGCAGGACCGATCTTGATTGCGTCATATAGGATGTCGTCATTGGAGTTGGTAGCACTTAAGGTTCAACTGGAGGAGCTGATGGATAAACGTTTTATCCAACCAAGTGTTTCCCCTTAGGGATCACCGGTTTTGTTGGTGAATAAGAAAGATAATGGCATGTGACTGTGTGTGGACTACAGGTAGTTGAATAAGGTGATGGTGAAGAACAAGTATTCTTTGCCGAGAATTGACGACCTGATGGATCAAGGGCAAGGGTCTGGAGTTTTCTCTAAGATCAACTTGAGGTCCAGTTATCACCAGATAGGAAAATATCCCTAAGACTGCTTTCAGAACTCGTTATGTGATGCCCGAAATTGCAATAACACCTTTTGCAATCCGCACAACTAACCAGAAAGTGCACTGGGTCGTCCAAGTAATACCTTACGTGAGTAAGGGTCGAATCCCACGGAGATTGTTGGTTTGAAACAAGCTATTTTTATTTTATTATTCTTAGTCAGGATGTTAATCAAAATTATCAGTTGGAATTATTAGATTGGAAAAATAAAAGAGAATAAAATCGTTACTTGTTGTGCAGTAATGGGAAATATGTTGGAGTTTTGGAGATGTTTTGTCCTCTGAATTTCTGCAATGTAATATTCAACTCAATTGTTTGTAAAGCACGTCTACAGCAAGCTGTATGTAGGGTGTCACCATTGTCAGTGGCTACTTCCCATCCTCTCAGTGAAAACGTTCCAGGTGCTCTGTCACAGCATGGCTAATCAGCTGTTGGTTCTCGATCATGTTGGAATAGGATCCATTGATCCTTTTGCGTTTGTCATCACGCCCAGCAATCGCGAGTTTGAAGCGCATCACAGCCATTTAATCCTTGAATCCTACTCAGAATACCACAGACAAGGTTTAGACCTTCCGGATCCTCAAGAGTGGCCGCCATCAATTCTAGCTTATACCGCGGAGATTCTGAT
>NC_029776.3:32575927-32577130 GCF_000817695.3 Arachis duranensis | reverse complement strand
ACTTTACTATGAGTTTGTGTGTTTTTCTGTGATTTCAGGTAAATTCTGGCTGAAATTGAGGGACTTGAGTAAAACTCTGAAGAAGGCTGACAAAAGGACTGCTGATGCTGTTGGAATCTGACCTCCCTGCACTCGAAATGAATTTTCTGGAGCTACAGAACTCCAAATGGCGCGCTCTCCACGGCGTTGGAAAGTAGACATCCAGAGCTTTCCAGCAATATATAATAGTCCATACTTTATTCAAATTTACTCATGTAAACCCTAGGAGCTAGTTTATTATAAATAGAACTTTTTACTATCATATTATCATCCTGGATTGTATTTGGAATCCTGTGATCACGTTTTGGGGGCTGGCCTCTCGGCCATGCCTGAACCTTTTACTTATATATTTTCAACGGTGGAGTTTCTACACCATAGATTAAGGGTATGGAGCTCTGCTGTACCTCAAGTACTAATGCAATTCTATTCTCTTTTATTCAAAAATCTCTTATTCTTATTCCAAGATATTCATTCGTACCCAAGAACATGATGAATGTAATGATGAAAGTGACAATCATTATCATTCTCACTTATGAACGCACGTGATTGACAACCACTTCCGTTCTACATGCAACCGAGCTTGAATGCTTATCTCTTAGATCCCCCAACAGAATCTTCGTGGTATAAGCTAGATAGATGGCGGCATTTATGAGGATCCGGAAAGTCTCACCTTGTCTGTGGTATTCCGAGTAGGATTCCGGTAATGAATGACTGTGACGTACTTCAAACTCGCAAGTGCTGGGCGTTAGTGACAGACGCAAAAGAATCAAGGGATTCTATTCCAGTAGGAGCGGGAACCAACCAGTGATTAGCCGTACTGTGACAGAGTGCATGAGCATTAGTTTTCACTGCGAGGATGGGATGTAGCCATCAACCATGGGTGATGCCTCCAGACGATTAGCCGTGCGAGTGACAGCCGCATAGGATCATTTTCCCGAGAGGATTGAAAGTAGCCACCGCTGATGGTGAACCCCTATACAAAGCTTGCGAGTGACAGCCGCAGAGGGTCATTTTCCCGAGAGGATTGAAAGTAGCCACCGCTGATGGTGAACCCCTATACACAGCTTGTCATGGAAAGGAGTAAGAAGGATTGAGTTGAAGAAGTGGGAAAGCAGGCATCCTTGAGCCATACAGCACCTCCATTCGCTTATCTGAAATTCCCAT
>NC_029776.3:32574838-32575783 GCF_000817695.3 Arachis duranensis | reverse complement strand
TGACCATAGCTTGCTTCATACCAACAATCTCTGTGGATTCGACCCTTACTCACGTAAGGTTTATTACTTGGACGACCCAGTACACTTGCTGGTTAGTTGAACGGAGTTGTGTCCACTCGTGCCAATTTCTAAATTCCATAAAAGTACAACTTAAAGAATAGTGATCACAATTTCGTCCACCAAGTTTTTGGCGCCGTTGCCGGGGATTGTTCGAGTATGAACAACTGACGGTTCATCTTGTTGCTCAGATTAGGTAATTTTCTTTTCAAAAATCTTTTTCAAAAATTTTTCTTTTATTTTTCGTTTTTCCAAAAATGTTTTTCAAAAAAATTAATAAAAATACAAAAATTTTAGAAAATCATAAAAATCAAAAATATTTTGTGTTTCTTGTTTGAGTCTTGTGTTAATTTTTAAGTTTGGTGTTAATTGCATGCTTTTAAAATTTTTCTTGCATTTTTCGAAATTCCCATGCATTCATAGTTGTTCTTCATGATCTTGATGATTTCTTGTTTTGTGTCTTTTGTTATTTTCATGTGCATTTTTGCATTCATAAGTGTCTAAACATGAAAAATCTCTAAGTTTGGTGTCTTGCATGTTTTTCTTTTCATGAAAATTTTTCAAAAATAAGTTCTTGATGTTCATCATGATCTTCAAAGTGTTCTTGGTGTTCATCTTGACATTCATAGTGTTCTTGCATGCATCTTGTGTTTTGATCCAAAATTTTCATGTTTTGGGTCATTTTTGTGTTTTTCTTTAAAAAAATTCAAAAATCAAAAAAATATCTTTTCCTTATTTCCCTCCAAATTTTCGAAATTTTGGGTTGACTTGGTCAAAATTTTTTAAAATTAGTTGTTTCTTACAAGTCAAGTCAAAATTTCAATTTTAAAAATTTTATCTTTTTAAAATCTTTTTCAAAAATCATATCTTTTTCATTTTTTTTATATT
>NC_029776.3:32572071-32572344 GCF_000817695.3 Arachis duranensis | reverse complement strand
ATTACAATTGGCAGATAAGTCATTGAGACAAGCTTATGGAATAGTAGAGGACATGCTAGTAAAGGTTGAAGGCCTTTACATCCCTGCTGATTTCATAATCCTAGACACTAGGAAGAAAGATGATGAATGCATCATCCTAGGAAGACCTTTCCTAGCCACAGCAGGAGCTGTGATAGATGTCAACAGAGGTGAGTTAGTCCTTCAATTGAATGAGGACTACCTTGTGTTTAAGGCACATGGCCATCCCTCTGTGACAGAAGAGAGTAAGCATGC
>NC_029776.3:32570157-32571823 GCF_000817695.3 Arachis duranensis | reverse complement strand
GGCAACCCAATTTTATTTATCTAATTTTTATTTTATTGTTATTTTGTGTTTTATTAGGTACATGATCATGAGGAGTCACAAGTAAATCAAAGAAATTAAAAACAGAGTCAAAAAAACAGAAGAAAAAAATTTTCACCCTGGGGGACGCACAAGCTGGCGTTCAACGCCAGTAAGGTGCATCTGGCCGGCGTTCAACGCCAGAACAGAGCACCATTCTGGCGCTGAACGCCAGAAACAAGCAACATCCTGGCGCTGAACGCCAGGAATGTGCCTAGAGGAGACAAACTGGCGCTGAACGCCAGTAACAAGCATCAAACTGGCGTTCAACGCCAGAAACATGCTTTACATGGGCGTTGAACGCCCAGCGCCCAGAACGTGCACCAATGGGCGTTTAAGCGCCAGAATGATGCACGAAGGCATTTTACATGCCTATTTGGTGAAGGAATGGTATTTCTTTACACCTCAAGATCCTGTGGACCCCACAGGATCACCTCAGGATCTGTGGACCCCACAGGATCCTCACCTACCATATTCCCACCTTACCTTTTAATCCTAATCACACTCTCCTAATCCTAAATCTCATTTTCCTACTCCCCATGTCACACTTCCCAACACCCATCACCAATCACCTCAATTCCTCTTCCCAATTACCCCAATCACCATTCACATCAATCCACTCTTCCCCACAAACCCCACCTACCATCATAAATTCAAATTCAATTTCCCACCCATTCCCACCCAAAATGGCCGAACACCCACCCTCCCCTCTCCCTATAAATACCCTTCCATTCTACTTCATTTTCACATAACACAACCCCATCTTCTCCCACTTAGCCGAACCCACCTCTCTCCCTCTTTACCATATTTCTCTTCTTCTTCTTCTTCTCTTCTTTTCTTTCTTGCTCGAGGGCGAGCAATATTTTAAGTTTGGTATGGTAAAAGCATAAGCTTTTTGTTTTTCCATTACCATCAATGGCACCTAAGGCCGGAGACTAGAAACCATGATCAAAGTATGAACTCGAATCCAAAGAACTATCTCACAATGGTTCGGGGGAAATACTTAGATTTTAGTCCGGAAAATGTGAGGTTGGCGTTTCACTTGCCTATGATGCAAGGAGATGAACGCCCCTACACTAGAAGGGTCAACTTTAATCAAAGGTTGGACCAAGTCCTTATGGACATATGTGTGGAAGGAGCTCAGTGGAGAGTAGACTCCAAAGGCAAGCCAGTTCAACTAAGAAGACTGGATCTCAAGCCTGTGGCTAGAGGATGGTTGGAGTTCATTCAACGCTCTATCATTCCTACTAGCAACCGATCTGAAGTTACTGTGGATCGGGCCATCATGATTCATAGCATCATGATTGGAGAGGAAGTGGAAATTCATGAGGTCATCTCCAATGAACTCTACAAAATAGCCGACAAGTCCTCCACCATGGCAAGGCTAGCCTTCCCTCACCTTATATGTCATCTATGTTACTCAGCTGGAGTTATCATAGAAGAAGATACCCCCATTGAAGAAGACAAGCCCATCACCAAGAAAAGGATGGAGCAAGCAAGAGAAGCTCCTCACGGCCCTCAAGAAGTGCATGAGGAAGCTCATCATCAACAAATTCCTGAGATGCCTCAAGGGATGCACTTTCCTCCCAACAACTATTGGGAACAACTC
>NC_029776.3:32569397-32570018 GCF_000817695.3 Arachis duranensis | reverse complement strand
GAGCAACAAAGGCAAGGAAGGGACATAGAAGAGCTGAAAAACATCATTGGTCCTTCAAGAAGAAGATGCCACTAAAGGTGGATTCATTCCTTGTTCTTTATTTCTTTCTGTTTTCGGTTTTAGTATTGTGTTTATCTATGTTTTGTGTCTTTATTTCATGATCATTAGTATGTAACCATGCCTTAAAGCTATGAATAAAATCCATTAATTCTTCACCTCTCTTAAATGAAAAATGTTTTAATTCAAAAGAACAAGAAGTACATGAATTTCGAATTTATCCTTGAATTTAATTTAATTATATTGATGTGGTGGCAATACTTTTTGTTTTCTGAATGAATGCTTGAACAGTGCATATTTGTGATCTTGTTGTTTATGAGTGTTAAAATTGTTGGCTCTTGAAAGAATGATGAACAAAGAGAAATGTTATTGATGATTTGAAAAAAATCATGAAATTGATTCTTGAAGCAAGAGAAAGCAGTGAAAAAGGAAGCTTGCGAAAAAAAAAAGGCGAAAAATTGAGAAAGAAAAAGAAGGAGCAGTAGAAAAAGCCAATAACCCTTAAAACCAAAAGGCAAGGGTAAAAAAGATCAAAGGCTTTGAGCATCAATGGATAGGAGGGCC
>NC_029776.3:32568877-32569053 GCF_000817695.3 Arachis duranensis | reverse complement strand
GGTAATACTGGAAAACAAAGTGCTTAGGGCCACGGCCAAGACTCATAAGTAGCTGTGTTCAAGAATCAACATGCTTAACCAGGAGAATCAATAACACTATCCGAAATTCTAAGTTCCTAGAGAAGCCAATCATTCTAAACTTCAAAGGAAAAAAGTGAGATGCCAAAACTGTTCAG
>NC_029776.3:32562726-32567835 GCF_000817695.3 Arachis duranensis | reverse complement strand
GCGTGAGCGTAGTTTTCACTGCGAGGATGGGATGTAGCCATCAACCATGGGTGATGCCTCCAGACGATTAGCCATGCGAGTGACAGCCGCAGAGGGTCATTTTCCCGAGAGGATTGAAAGTAGCCACCGATGATGGTGACCCCTATACACAGCTTGCCATGGAAAGGAGTAAGAAGGATTGAGTTGAAGAAGTGGGAAAGCAGGCATCCTTGAGCCATACAGCATCTCCATTCGCTTATCTGAAATTCCCACCAATGAATCTGCATAAGTATTCTATCCCTTTTTCTTATTTTATTTATCCAATTTAATTCCATTTGACCCTATGATTTCACTCACTAACTGAGATCTACAAGATGACCATAGCTTGCTTCATACCAACAATCTCTGTGGGATCGACCCTTACTCACGTAAGGTTTATTACTTGGACGACCCAGTACACTTGCTGGTTAGTTGAACGGAGTTGTGTCCACTCGTGCCAATTTCTAAATTCCATAAAAGTACAACTTAAAGAATAGTGATCACAATTTCGTCCACCAAATACCACAGACAAGGTTTAGACCTTCCGGATCCTCAAGAGTGGCCGCCATCAATTCTAGCTTATACCGCGGAGATTCTGATTAAGGAATCTAAGAGAAGTTCATTCAGTCTGATGTAGAACGGAGGTGTTTGTTAGGCACACGTTCATGGGTTGAGGGAGGTGATGAGTGTCACGGATCATCACCTCTTTCTTAATTAAGCACGAATAAACATCTTAGATCGGACCATACACACGTTGAGTAAAATAGAAACAATTGCATTAATTCATCGAGACGCTGCAGAGCTCCTCACCCCCAACAATGGAGTTTAGAGACTCATGCCATCAAAGAGTATGTAATTCAGATCTGAAAATGTCATGAGGTACAAGATAAATCTCTAAAAGTTGTTTAAATAGTAAACTAGTAACCTAGGCTTACAGAATATGAGTAAACTAAGATAATTGGTGCAGAAATCCACTTCTGGGGCCCACTTGGTGTGTGCTGGGGCTGAGACTAAAGCTATCCACGAGTTGAGGCCTTTCTTGGAGTTGAACTCCATGTTATAACGTGTTTTGGGCGTTCAACTCCGGATCATGACGTTTTTCTGGCGTTTAACTCCAGACAGCAGTATGTACTTGGCGTTCAACGCCAAGTTACGTCGTCTATCTTCACGCAAAGTATGGACTATTATATATTGCTGGAAAGCCCTGGATGTCTACTTTCCAACGCCGTTGAGAGCGCGCCAATTGGACTCCTATAGCTCCAAAAATTCCATTCCGAGTGCAGGGACATCAGGATCCAACGGCATCAGCAGTCCTTTTTCAGCCTAACTCAAATTTTTGCTCAGCTCCCTCAATTTCAGCCAGAAAATACCTGAAATCACAAAAAAACACACAAACTCATAGTAAAGTCCAAAAATATGATTTTTGCCTAAAAACTAATAATATTAAACTAAAAACTAATTAAAACATGCTAAAATCTACATGAAATTACCCCCAAAATTCTACTAAAAACTAATTAAAACATACTAAAATCTACATGAAATTACCCCCAAAAAGCGTATAAAATATCCGCTCATCACAACACCAAACTTAAACTGTTGCTTGTCCTCAAGCAACTAGATAAATAAAATAGGATTAAAAGAAATTAAGAAGTAATAATATTTTAGAGTTTTTAAATGAAGCTCAGATTCTTATTAGATGAGCGGGGCTTGTAGCTTTTTGTTTCTGAACAGTTTTGGCATCTCCCTTTATCCTTTGAAATTCAAAATGATTGGCATCCATAGGAACTCAGAATTCAGATAGTATTATTGATTGTCCTAGTGTAGTATGTTGATTCTTGAACACAGTTACTTTATGAATCTTGGCCGTGGCCCTAAGCACTTTGTTTTTCCAGTATTACCACTGGATACATAAATGCCACAGACACATGACTGGGTGAACCTTTTCAGATTGTGACTCAGCTTTGCTAAAGTCCCCAGTTAGAAGTGTCCAGAGCTCTTAAGCACACTCTTTTTCCCTTGGATCACGACTTTAACCACTCAGTCTCAAGTTTTTAACTTGGACCTGCATGCCACAAGCACATGGTTAGGGACAGCTTGATTTAGCCGCTTAGGCCTGGAATTACTTCCTTGGGCCCTCCTATTCACTGATGCTCAAAGCCTTGGATCCTTTTCACCCTTGCCTTTTGGTTTTAAGGGCTATTGGCTTTTATTCCTTTTCTTGATCCAATGATTTCTTGTAAATGTTTTTTTTTTTGAACTGCTTTTTCTTGCTTCAAGAATCAATTTCATGATTTTTCAGATCATCAATAATATTTTTCGTGTTCCTCATTCTTTCAGGAGCCAATATTCATAAAATTCAAGATAAAAATTATGCACTGTTTAAGCATTTATTCAGGAACAAAAAGTGTTGCCACCACATATAGTTTAATTATAATTTTTATTATTAAGAACTCGAAAAATATAAATTACTTCTTTATTCTAAAAATCTACTACTTTATTCATGTCTGATGATGATGAGAAAAATAAATTATAACTTAATTGGAAATAAAACCAAAATAGATATGCTAATTACTACTACTACTATATATCTTCTAAGGTAAATTTCTATAATAACACTATCACAGAGTTAAAGCTAAAATTAGAACTCAACAACCTGTGTCTTGAGAAGCAGATGTTCCTCTAGTCTGTGGGGTGCTTTTCAAGGATTAATTTCTGGCGCTTCAGCTCCCTTAGATCACGCCCTTGCTCTTCCTGTTCCTTAAGTAGTTTGCAAAGCATGCTACTTTGATTGTTCTGTTCTTCCTTTATTTGGTTCATAGCTTCTTGCAATTTGGAAATAGATGCTTCAATATGTTCCCAATATTTGAATTGAGGAAGTTCTGGGAGGACTTCCTGTGCTCTCCTCTTGATTGCATCATCCTGCAGCTGTTGTCTGTCCATTGATATTCTAGTGGTTGGCCTTTCAACTGAGATATACTCTGTTATTCCCATCTTCACTCCAGCATCTCTGCAGAGCATAGAAATTAAGCTTGGATAGGCCAATCTGGCGTCCTTGGAATTCTTGTTTGCTATTTTGTATAGTTCACACGAGATCAGTTGATGAACCTCTACTTCTTTTCCCAACATGATGTAGTGAATCATCACTGCTCTTTTAACAGTAACTTCAGAATGGTTGCTGGTAGGTAATATGGAACGCCCAATAAAATCTAGCCAGCCTCTGGCTACTGGTTTGAGATATTCTCTTTTGAGTTGATTTGGGATGCCAGTCGTGCTGATGGTCCACTTGGCTTCGGGGATGCATATATCCTCTAGAATCTTGTCCAGACCTTTATTTACCCTCATCATTCTCCTATTAAAGGAGTTTGGGTCATCTTTCAGTTGAGGGAGCTTAAAGATCTCCCTGATTTTGTCAGGATGGATATGAACAATCTTCCCTCTGACTAAGGTTCGATGGTCATAGAGAGCGGCTCCAATTATTCTTTGCCTGTCTGTCTGTCATAGATTAGCATAGAACTCCTGAACCATGTTCCTTCCCACTTTCGTTTCAAGATTGGCTAGGATTTCCCAGTTCCCGTTTCGAATTTGCTCTTGGATCTCCAGATATTCATCTTCCTTCAGGTCAAATTTGACTTCTAGGATCACTGATCTGTGACTCATTATTTTGTAGTAGTGGTCTGAATGTTCTTTAGTTAAGAACTTCCCTTGATTCCAAAGTGGCTTTGGAATATTCTCTTTCTTGCCTCTTGGGTTGGGTTGTTTTCCTTTAGGGGCCATGATCAAAGTGAGAATGTTTTTGTGATCACGAATAAGCACACCAAACTTAGAGGTTTGCTTGTCCTCAAGCAAAAGAAAAGAGAGAAGAGGAATAGGAGGAGAGCAAGTGTGGAATGGTGGATGGTGAGAGGGGCGCCGAAAGTGGTTATAAAGGGAGGGGGTGGGAATTCGGCCGAAAGTGGATATAAAGGGAGGGGTAGGTTTTCGAAAATAAGAAAAAGATATAAGATAAAAGATATGATTTATAAAAGATAAACATGATAAGAAAAGGATATAATTTAAAAAGATATGAATGATATATAAAAATAAATTTGAAATATATAATTTGAAAAAGATTTTAAAAGATAAAGAAGTTTGAAAAGAAATTGGAAAAAGAGTTGGATTGGATTGAAAATCACTTGTCCTTATGAATTAAAATGCATGTAAAATCTTTGAAGTAGGGATTTCAGAAATTAGAGATTTTAGAAATTAGGATTAAAATTTTTTAAATTGAAGGATGATATTTGGAAACATGTTAATGCAAGAAATCATGAATTGAAACATAAAAATTAGAAAATTTTTGAAGAAAAACGAATTTACCTCCTCCCCACCATCCTGGCGTTAAACGCCCAAACGCTGCATGTTTTGGGCGTTTAACGCCCAAATGTTGCTTCTCTTGGGCGTTCAACGCCCAGCTGCTGCTTCTTTCTGGCGTTGAACGCCAGGAAGTCCTTTGTCACTGGGCGTGTTTCTGAACGCCCAGGATGCTATCAATCTGGCGTTAAACGCCCAGAAGGTGCTTTTTTCTGGCGTTCAACGCTCAGAAGATGCTCCCTTCTGGCGTTTAACGCCCAGATGGCTACCCTTACTGGCGTTGAACGCCCAGTGGGTGCTTCTTTTGGGCATTCAACGCCCAAAACGTTTCTTACTGGCTTTTTTATGCCAGTAAGCTTTCCAAATTTCCCTGTAACTCTGTGACTTCAATCAATTGCTATTTCACCTTTTGAAGATACTCTGGTATCTACCTGTAAAACTTAATCAATTAGAAAAGACAAATAAAATTAAATTTTGTGAATGGCTGGGTTGCCTCCTAGCAAGCGCTTCTTTAATGTCATTAGCTGAACTGTTACTGAGTTTTTAATCAAGTCTCAGTTTTGAGCATTCTTGCTCAAAATTGCCTTCAAGATAATGTTTAACTCTCTGTCCATTAACAATGAACTTTTTGTTAGAGTCATTATCCTGAAGCTCTACGTATCCATATGGTGATACACTTGTAATCACATACGGACCTCTCCACCGGGATTTTAATTTTCCAGGGAATAATTTGAGCCTAGAATT
>NC_029776.3:32561443-32561655 GCF_000817695.3 Arachis duranensis | reverse complement strand
CTGAATTTGTCAATGGCGTAAACCACTGCAAGTAACTCTTTTTCTGTGGTTGTGTAGTTCTTCTGTGCGTCATTTAGAACATGGCTGGCATAGTAAATGACGTGCAGAAGCTTGTCATGCTTCTGTCCCAACACTGCACCAATGGCATGGTCACTGGCATCACACATTAATTCAAATGGTAATGTCCAGTCTGGTGCAGAGATGATTGGTGT
>NC_029776.3:32547004-32561169 GCF_000817695.3 Arachis duranensis | reverse complement strand
ATTGCACAGGCCAAATGGCATCCTTCTGTATGCAAATACTCCAGATGGACATGTGAATGCCGTTTTCTCCTGATCCTGGGGGTCTACTGCAATTTGATTATAACCTGAATATCCATCCAGGAAACAGTAGTACTCATGACCTGCTAGTCTTTTTAGCATTTGGTCTATGAATGGTAAAGGAAAATGATCCTTTCTGGTGGCTGTATTGAGCCTTCTATAATCAATACACATACGCCACCCTGTAACTGTTCTTGTAGGAACCAGTTCATTTTTTTCATTGTGAACCACTGTCATGCCATCCTTCTTAGGGACTACTTGGACAGGGCTTACCCATGGGCTATCAAAAATAAGATAAATAATCCCAACCTCTAGTAATTTAGTGACCTCTTTCTGCACCATTCCTTCATGTATGGATTTAGCCGCCTCTGTGGTTGAACCACTGGCTTAGCATCATCCTCCAATAGGATCTTGTGCATGAATCTGGTTGGGCTAATGCCCTTTGTGCATGCATCTGGCTGGGCTAATGCCTTTGAGATCACTGATGGACCACCCAAGAGTTGTCTTGTGTGTCCTTAGCACTTGAATTAGTGCTTCCTCTTCCTGTGGCTCTAAGGTAGAGCTTATGATTACAGGAAAGGTATCACCGTCTCCCAGGAATGCATATTTTAGGGATGGTGGTAATGGTTTGATCTCGGGTTTAGGAGGTTTCTCCTCTTCCTGAGATATTTTCAGAGGTTCTATTATTTTCTCTGATTCCTCCAAATCAGGCTGAACATCTTTAAAGATGTCCTCTAGCTCTGATTCGAGACTTTCAGCCATATTGACTTCTCTTACCAGAGAGTCAATAATATCAACACTCATGCAGTCATTTGGGGTGTCTGGGTGTTGCATGGCTTTGACAACATTCAACTTAAACTCCTCCTCATTGACTCTCAAAGTTACTTCCCATTTTTGGACGTCAATGAGGGTTCGGCCAGTTGCTAGGAAAGGTCTTCCTAGAATAAGAGTTGCACTCTTGTGCTCCTCCATTTCCAGCACCACAAAGTCAGTAGGAAAGGCAAATGGCCCTACCTTGACAATCATGTCTTCAATCATGCCTGATGGGTATTTAATGGAGCCATCAGCAAGTTGAAGACATATCCTAGTTGGTTTAATTTCTTCAGTTAAACCAAGCTTTCTGATAGTAGATGCAGGTATTAGGTTGATACAAACCAAGCTTTCTGATGGTAGATGCAGGTATTAGGTTGATACTTGCCCCAAGATCACATAAAGCTTGCTTGGTACAAGTACCCTCTAATGTGCATGGTATCATAAAGCTCCCGGGATCTTTAAGCTTCTCAAGTAAGCTTTTTCAGAATGACTGCACTGCATTCTTCAGTGAGGTAGACTTTTTCAGTTTCCCTCCAATCCTTCTTATGACTTAAGATCTCTTTCATGAACTTAGCATAAGAGGGTATTTGCTCAAGTGCTTCTGCAAATGGAATCTTTATTTCAAGAGTCCTGAGATAGTCTGCAAAGTGGGCAAATTGCTTATCCTGTTCCGCTTGGCGGAGTTTTTGAGGATAAGGCATTTTGGCTTTGTATTCCTCAACCTTAGTTGCTGCAGGTTTATTGCCTGTAGAAGTGGGTTGGGAAGCCTTTTTAGAGGGGTTGTTATCAGCACTTGTATGTGAATGATTTCCCACTGACATTTGAA
The DNA here is from genome assembly GCF_000817695.3 of Arachis duranensis. Lineage (NCBI taxonomy): Eukaryota > Viridiplantae > Streptophyta > Magnoliopsida > Fabales > Fabaceae > Arachis > Arachis duranensis. The sequence goes on along the minus strand of NC_029776.3, from coordinate 32,559,473 downwards.
TGCCAGGGGTGGAAGCTGGAGTGGCGTTAAACGCCAACTCCTTATTTGTTACTGGCGTCTGAACGCCAGAACTATGCTCCCTTTGGGCGTTCAACGCCGGATTCATGCTTGTTTCTGGCGTTGAACGCCGGGAATGAGCATGGTCTGGGCATTCAGCGCCAGTATTATTCCTCTCTGGGCTCTAATTGTCCTCAGAGGGATTTTGATTGGCCATTTGTTCATTTCTTGGCTTCCTGCTGCTTTGAAGTGAGGTGTTTAATGTTTTCCCACTTCTTAATTGAACTGCTTGGCATTCTTCTGCTATTTGTTTCGACAGTTGCTTTTCTGTTTGCTTTAACTGTACTTCCATGTTCCTGTTAGCCATTCTCGTTTCCTGTAGTATTTCCTTGAATTCGGCTAGCTGCTGGGTCAGAAAGTCTAATTGCTGATTGAATTCATTAGCCTGATCCACAGGACTGAGTTCAGCAGTTACTGTTTTAACTTCTTCTTTCATGGAGGATTCACTGCTTAGGTACATATGCTGATTTCTAGCAACTGTATCAATAAGCTCTTGAGCTTCTTCAATTGTTTTTCTCATATGTATAGATCCACCAGCTGAGTGGTCTAGAGAAATCTGAGCTTTTTCTGTAAGCCCATAGTAGAAGATGTCTAATTGCACCCACTCTGAAAACATTTCAGAGGGGCATTTTCTTAGCATCTCTCTGTATCTCTCCCAGGCATCATAAAGAGATTCATTATCTCCTTGTTTGAAGCATTGGATGTTTAGCCTTAGCTGTGTCATCCGTTTTGGAGGGAAATAGTGATTCAGGAATTTTTCTGACAACTGTTTCCATGTTTTTATGCTGTTCTTAGGCTGGTTATTTAACCACCTCTTAGCTTGATCTTTTACAGCAAATGGGAACAGTAATAATCTGTAGACATCCTGATCTACTTCCTTATCATGAACTGTGTCAGCAATTTATAAAAATTGTGCCAGAAACTCTGTAGGTTCTTCCTGTGGAAGACCGAAATACTGGCAGTTTTGCTGCACCATGATAATGAGCTGAGGATTCAACTCAAATCTACTAACTCCAATGGAGGGTATACAGATACTACTCCCATATGAAGCAGTAGTGGGGTTAGCATATGACCCCAGAGTCCTCCTGAACTGTTCATTCCCACTTAATTCCATGATGGAATAAAAGAGATGATATATATGTTGATATTATTTATTTTATAAAAATTTATTTTATAAAATAAAATAAAAACGAAATAAACAAAAGAAGTTGAAAATATTTTGAAATTGAAATCTGAATTTTTATATAAAAATTTCGAAAAAAAGTAGTTTAAAATTAGTTAGGAATGATATTTTTTTGAATTTTGAAATTTTTTTTTATGAAAGAGAAAAACACACAAAAGATACAAGACTTAAAATTTTTAGATCCAATGCTCCTTATTTTCGAAAATTTTGGAGGGAAAACACCAAGGAACACCAAACTTAAAAATTTTAAGATCAAAGCATAAGAAAGATTCAAGAACACCTTGAAGATTCACAAGAACACCAAGAACAAAAGAAAGAACACCAAACTTAAAATTTTTAGAAAGCCAAGACAAATTTTCGAAAATTAAAGAAAACTTAACAAGAAAACACCAAACTTAGAGTTTGGCACAAGATTCAATAAAAGAAAAATTATTTTTTTTTTGAAAAAGATTCCAAAGAAGATACCCATTATCAAGAACAACTCCTAATGCTCCAGCCAATTGGGCAGTAACTTCAGTGTTGATTTTAAAGATGTGTTATATTTATGGATAAAAGTATAATTTTTTTGAAAGTTAATGTTTTGAAAAAGCACAAGAAAAACAAGAAAAGACACAAAACAAGAAAAACTCAAGATCAAACAAGCAAAATAAACAAGAACAACTTGAAGATCAATGAAGAACAAAGAACACAAGTTCGAAAATTTAAAGAAAAAAATATAAAATATGCAATTAACACCAAACTTAGAACAAGACACTAAACTCACGAAAATTAACAATTAATTAAGAAAAATAATATTTTTGAAAAGAAATTTTTGAAAAGAAACTATCCTATCAAAATTTAATGACTCTATAACAATAAAAATAAATTATTCCTAATCTAAGAAATAAAATAAACTCCCCGGTAATGGTTCCAAAAACTTGGTGCTCAATATCATGGTCTAAACATAATTTCACAACTTTGCTCAACTAACCAGCAAGTGCACTGGGTCGTCCAAGTAATAAACCTTACGTGAGTAAGGGTCGATCCCACGGAGATTGTTGGTATGAAGCAAGCTATGGTCATCTTGTAAATCTCAGTCAGGAAGATAATAAATGGTTATGGAGTTTTCGAATAACAATAATAAATAAATTGAAAGTAAAGATAGAAATACTTATATAGATCATCGATGGGAATTTCAGATAGGCGTATGAAGATGCTGTGCTCCTTCTGAATCTCTGCTTTCCTACTACCTTCATCCGATCCTTCTTACTCCTCTCCATGGCAAGCTGTATGTAGGGCATCACCGTTGTCAATGGCTACATCCCATCCTCTCAGTGAAAAAGGTCCAAATGCTCTGTCACGGCACGGCTAATCATATGTCGGTTCTTGATCATGTTGGAATAGAATCCCTTGATTCTTTTGCATTTGTCATCACGCCCAACAATCGCGAGTTTGAAGCTCATCACAGTCATTCAATCCCGGAATCTTACTCAGAATACCACAGATAAGGTTTAGACTTTCCGGATTCTCATGAATGCCGCCCGTGTATCAGGAATCTAAGAGATACACACTCTACCTTTCGCTTGTAAAATGGAAGTGGTTGTCAGGCACGCGTTCATAGGAACGGATGATGATGAGTGTTACCAATCATCACATCCATCAGATTGAAGTACGAGTAGTATCTTAGAACAGAAATAAGATTGAATTTGAATAAAAGATAGTAGTAATTGCATTAAAACTCGAGGTACAGCAGAGCTCCACACCTTTAATCTATCGTGTGTAGAAACTCCACCGTTGGAAATACTTAAGTGATGAAGGTTCAGGCATGGCCGAATGGCCAGCCCCCAAAACGTGATCACAGAATCAAAAAATACAATCCCAGATCCAGGATGTCTAATACAATAGTAAAATGTCCTATTTATACTAGACTAGCTACTAGGGTTTACAGAAGTAAGTAATTGACGCAGAAATCCACTTTCGGGGCCCACTTGGTGTGTGCTTGGGCTGAGCTTGAACTTTACACGTGCAGAGGCTTCTCTTGGAGTTGAACGCCAAGTTGTAACGTGTTTTTGGCGTTCAACTCTGGTTCGTGACGTGTTTCTGACATTTGACTCCAGAATGCAACATGGAACTGGCGTTGAGCGCCAGTTTACGTCATCTAATCTCGAATAAAGTATGGACTATTATATATTTCTGGAAAGCTCTGGATGTTTACTTTCCAATGCCGTTGAGAAAGTGCCATTTGGAGTTCTGTAACTCCAGAAAATCTATTTTGAGTGCAGGGAGGTCAGAATCCAACAGCATCAGCAGTCCTTTGTCAGTCTTTTATCAGAGTTTTGCTCAGGTCCCTCAATTTCAGCCAGAAAATACCTGAAATCACAGAAAAACACACAAACTCATAGTAAAGTCCAGAAATGTGAATTTAGCATAAAAACTAATGAAAACATCCCTAAAAATAGCTAGATTATACTAAAAACTATCTAAAAATAATGCCAAAAAGCGTATAAAATATCTGCTCATCAGGGATCAATCTCATTTAGTCATCCTCTAACAATTAAAGAAAAGTCAAATGAGTTTCATCAATCCAAATTCTTAAGTCCTAGCCACTCACTAATCGAATTAGTGAAAGCTAGTGTCAATGGACATCAAATCATCAATCCCTTAGACATTAGCAACTCAAGGTCACCCAAGTTACCAGCCCAAGCCAGGAATAAAAAAATCATAGCATGCAATAAAAGTAAACATCACAAAATACAAGAAGTAGTAAAGGCTATGACTAACATAAACAAGAAATCAATAATAGTAACTAAGGCAAATATCAAGAGACATGAAAACATAAAATTGCATTAAAAGGAAATTGAGAGTAACAAAAGGACTCATAAACTAAAATTGCAAAATAGAGAAATTAACAAGAGGAGTTGGTGAACCAAAGTGCTAGGACAAATAAAAGTAAGAAAAAACTAAATTAAGATAAGACTGAAACCTAAATCTAAGGAGAAATTGAAAGAAAAAACCCTAAAACCTAAAGAGAGGAGAGAGCCTCTCTCTCTAAAATTCTACATCTAAAACCTAAAGTGTGTAAAAGTGAATGAATGATTCGAATGATGCCTTCCAGCTCCACTCTGCAGCCTCTTGTCTTCATTTTTAGGCTTAAAACTGGGTCAAAAGAAGCCTAGAAATCGCCCCCAGTGAATTCCCTTTACTGAGGCTTGTGACACTCACCATGCGCACGCGTCATTTGGACTATGACTTGGTCATGCGTACGCGTTATCTATGCGTGCGCGTCGAGACCAACTTTTCAAATCTCTAAATTCTTGTGTTCCTTCCATTTTTGCATGCTTCCTTCTTATCCTCTAAGCCATTCCTGCCCTATAAACTCTGAAAACACTTAACACACATATCACAGTATCGAATGGTAATAAGAGATGATTAAAAATTAGCGATTTTAAGGCCTAAGAAGCATGTTTTCAATCATAACATAAAATTAGGAAGAAAACTTAAAAACATACAATTTATATAAATAAGTGGGAGAATAATTGATAAAATCCACTCGATTTGATCCAAAATAAGTCATAAAATAGTTGTTCATCAAAAAGCTAATGTGGTGGCAGATGTCTTGAGTAGAAAATCACTAAGTATTGCTTGGATGATGACTAAAGAAGAGGAATTGTTGAGTAGTTTTGCGGATTTAAACTTGGGTGTTAAAGAGGTGGCTAGAAGTTTATGCTTGAACTAGTTGCATATCTCTAGCAACTTCAAGACTGAGATTCAAAAAGCTCAGCAGGATAATTAGGAGCTACAGAAGATGCTGCAAGTGATTGAACAGAGAAAATAGGGAGAGGTTACTCAAGATAAAGAAGGGATTTGGAGGTACAAGGAGGGGATCCGTGTGCCGAATGTGGGGAATCTGAGGTAATAAGTGTTGATAGAGGCTCACATGAGTGGATTCTTGATTCATCCTGGAGCTACAGATGAGCGGATAATTTATACGCTTTTTGGCATTATTTTTAGGTAGCTTTTAGTATGTTTTAGTTACTTTTTATTATATTTTTATTAGTTTTTATGCAAAAATCACATTTCTATACTTTACTATCAGTTTGTGTGTTTTTCTATAATTTTAGATATTTTCTGGCTGAAGTTGAGGGACCTGAGCAAAAATCTGATTCAGAGGTAGAGAAAGGACTACAGATGCTGTTGGATTCTGACCTCCCTATACTCAAACGCGTTTCTCTGGAGCTACAGACATCCAATTGGCGCGTTCTCAATTGGATTGGAAAGCTAACATCTTGGGCTTTCCATCAGTGTATAATAGTTTATACTTTGTCTGAGATTTGATGACAAAAACTGGCGTTTAACGCCAGCCAAAGACCCTTTTGTAGCGTTTAACGCCGGAACTGGCACCATAATTGGAGTTAAACGCCCAAACTGGCATCCAAGCTGGTGTTTAACTCTAGAAAAGGCCTATGCACATGTAAAGCTCAATGGTCAGCCCAAGCACACACCAAGTGAGCCCCGGAAGTGGATTTCTACACTATCTACACTTAGTTACTTATTTTTTGTAATTCTTAGTAACTAGTTTAGTATAAATAGCAATTTTTACTATTGTATTCAGAGCTGATACCATTTTTCACATTTGGGAGGCTGGCCATTTGGCCATGCCTAGACCTTTTTCTCTTATGTATTTTCCAACGATGGAGTTTCTACACCTCATAAATTAAGGTGCGGAGCTCTGCTGTTCTTCATGAATTAATGTAAGTACTATTGTTTCTCTTTCAATTCATGCTTACTTCTTCTCCAAGATATACTCTCATACTTAATTCAGTTAAGTCAGAATGAAGGGGTGACCCATGTCAATCACCCACTATCTTTGTTACTTGATCAGCCAAGATCCGCGTGCCTGACAACCACAAGCGGTCTACATGATGTTCAACGTAGTCATTGGACGACAGCCAGAGTATAGTCTCTTGAGTCTCTAATCCACGGATTTGACTTGCCTCTCCTAACAATAGAGCATTCGAATCCATGAGATTAGAACCTTCGTGGTAGAGGCTAGAACCAATTGGCAGCATTCTCGAGATTTTAAGTTTGGTGTCAACTGCATGTTTTTAATTTTTCTTAGATTTTCGAAAATTCATGCATTGTGTTCTTCTTTGATCTTCAAGTTGTTCTTGATGATTTTCCTTGGTTGATCTTTAATTTTTTTGTTTTGTGTCTTTTCTTGTTTTTCTGGTGCATTTCCGAATTGTTAGTGTCCCTAGTACAAAAGTTTTTAAGTTTGGTGTCTTGCATGTCTTTCTTTTCTTAAAAATTTTCAAAAATATGCTCTTGATGATCATCATGATCTTCAAAGTGTTCTTGGTGTTCATCTTGACATTCAAAGTGTTCTTGCATGCATTATTTATTTTGATCTTAAATTTTTATGTTTTGTTTCATTTTGTTGTTTTTCTCTCTCCTCATTAAAAATTCAAAAGTAAAAAATATTTTTTCCTTATTCTTCTCATAATTTTCGAAATTTTGAGTTGACTTGGTCAAAAAATTTTAAAATTTAGTTGTTTCTTGTTAGTCAAGTCAAAATTTCAATTTAAAAACTTCATCTTTTCAAATATTTTCCAAAAATCAATTCTTTTTCATTTTTTTATGATCTTCGAATTTCATTCTTAAAATTTTTCAAAATCTTTTTCATCTTTCTCTTAATGTTTTCGAAAATTTTAAAGCTAATATTTTCAAAATATTTTTCTTAATTTTATTTCATATTTTCGAAAATTCTTGATAACAATTAATGTTTTGATTCAAAAATTTTAAGTTTGTTACTTTCTTATTAAGAAATGTTCAATCTTTGAATTTTAGAATCGTATCTTTTAGTTTCTTATTAGTCAAGTCATCAACTTTAATTTTAAAAATCAAATCTTTTTAATTTCTTTTTCAATTCTTTTTCAAAAATAAATTTCAATCGTATCTTTTTAAAATTTTAATTTCAAAATCTTTTTCTAACTTCTTATCTTTTCAAAATTTATTTTAAAATATTTTTTCAACTAACTACTTGACTTGTTCGTTTAATTTTAAAAAGTTTACTATTTCTTATCTTTTTCAAAACCACCTAACTACTTTTTCACTTCTAATTTTCGAAAATCACCAACCACTTTTTCAAAAAAAAATTAATTAACTAATTGTTTTAGTTTTTAATTTTATTGTATTTCTTTTTCAAATTTTCGAAACTAACTTAATTAATTAAATAAAAATAAAAATATTTTTCTTTTCCCTCTTCTTAAAATTCGAATACTCTCTCTCTCATCTCTTTCTATTTATTTTGTTTATTTGCTAATATTTCTCTTCTACTCATCTAATAATTCGAACCCTCTCCCTCTCTCTATGTTCGAATTCTTCTTATTCTCTTTCTACCTCATTCTTCTATTCTTTTTTTCCTCTGACACATAAAGAAATCTCTATACTGTGAGATAGAGGATTCCACTACTCTCTTTGTTCTCTTCTTTTTCATATGAGCAGGAATAGGGATAAAGATATTCTTGTTAAAGCTGATCCTGAACCTGAAAGGACTCTGAAGAGGAAGCTAAGAGAAGCTAAAGCACAACACTCCAGAGAGGACCTTACAATAAATTTTGAAAAAGAGGCAGACATGGCAGCCGAACCTGAGAACAATGGTGGAGATGCAAGGAAGATGCTTGGTGACTTTACTGCACCAACTTCCAACTTCTATGGAAGAAGCATCTTAATTCCTACAATTGGAGCATACAACTTTGAGCTTAAGCCTCAATTAGTTTCTCTAATACAGCAGAATTGCAAGTTTCATGGACTTCTATTGGAAGATCCTCATCAGTTCTTAGCTGAATTCTTACAAATCTGTGACACTATTAAGACCAATGGGGTTGATCCCGAGGTCTACAGACTTATGTTTTTCCCCTTTACTGTAAGAGACAGAGCTAGGATATGGTTGGACTCACAACCTAGGAAAAGCCTGAACTCTTGGAAAAAATTGGTCAATGCTTTCTTGGCCAAATTCTTTCCACATCAAAAGATGAGCAAGTTTAGAGTGGAAGTCCAAACCTTCAGACAGAAAGAAGGTGAATTCCTCTATGAAGCTTAGAAAAGATACAAGCAATTGATCAAAAGGTGTCTGGTGCATGAAATTGTGTATGCCAATATTAATGGACTATTTCTCACAGCTTTGCACAACTAACCAGCAAGTGCATTGGGTCGTCCAAGTAATACCTTACGTGAGTAAAGGTTGAATCCCACGAAGATTGTTGGCTTGAAGCAAGTTATGGTTATCTAATTAATCTTAGTCAGGATACCAATAGGATTCTTTAGCCTCGATTGTAAAAGATAAATAAAAGGGTATAAAAGGAGTAATTGTTACGCAGTAATGGAGAATATGTTGGAGTTTTGGAGATGCTTTATCTTCTGAATTCCTGCAACATAATGCTTTCTTACTTTCATAAATGCAAGGTTCCTTCCATGGCAAGCTGTATGTAGGGCATCACCGTTGTTAATGGCTACTTCCCATCCTCTCAGTGAAAATGGTCCAAATGCTCTGTCACAGCACGGCTAATCATCTGTCGGTTCTCGATCATGTCGGAATAAGATCCATTGATCCTTTTACGTCTGTCACTATGCCCAACACTCGCGAGTTTTAAGCTCGTCACAATCATCCAATCCCAGAATCCTACTCGGAATACCACAGACAAGGTTTAGACTTTCCGGATTCTTAAGGATGCTGCCAATGGATTCTAGCTTATACCACGAAGATTCTGATTAAGGAATCTAAGAGATACTCATTCAATCTAATGTAGAACGGAGGTGCTTGTCAGGCACACGTTCATGGATTGAGGAAGGTGATGAGTGTCATAGATCTTCACCTTCTTCATAGTGAAGCGCGAATGAACATCTTAGATAGGAACAAGCGTGTTTGAATGGAAAACATAAATAATTGCATTAATTCATCGAGACGCTGCAGAGCTCCTCACCCCCAACAATGGGGTTTAGAGACTCATTCCGTCAAAAAGGTACAAAATTCAGATATAAAAATGTCATCAGATCCAGAATAAGTCTCTAAAAGTTGTTTAAATAGAAAACTAGTACCCTAGGTTTACAGAAAATGAGTAAACTAAGATAGATAGTGCAGAAATCCACTTCTGGAGCCCACTTGGTGTGTGCTGGGGCTGAGACTTAAGCTTTTCACATGCTTGGGCTATTTTTGGAGTTGAATGCCAGGTTGTAACCTGTTTCTAGCGTTGAACTCCAACTTGCAACCTGTTTCTGGCACTGAACGCCAGACTACAACATGGAACTGGCGTTGAATGCCAGTTTACATCATCTATCTTTGTGCAAAGTATGAACTATTATATATTGCTGGAAAGCCCTGAATGTCTACTTTCCAACCCAATTGAGATCGCTCCAATTGGACTTCTGTAGCTTCAAAAAATTCATTCCGAGTGCAGGAAGGTCAGAATCCAACAACATTCGCAGTCCTTTTTCAGCTTGAATCAGATTTTTGCTCAGCTCCCTCAATTTCATCCAGAAAATACCTAAAATCACAGAAAAACACACAAACTCATAGGAAAGTCCAAAAATATGAATTTTTCCTAAAAACTAATAAAAATAAACTAAAAAGTAGCTAGAACCTAATAAAAACTACCTAAAAACAATGCCGAAAAGCGTATAAATTATCCACTCATCAGTGTCCTTCTGACATGCTTTCAAAATGGAGCATCTTAGGTATATTCTATGATGGTCTGTCTGAATTGTCCAAGATTTCATTGGACCACTCTGCTGGTGGATCTCTTTATCTGAAGAAAACCCCTGCAAAAGCCAAGGAAGTCATTGAGATGGTTGCAAATAACCAGCTCATGTACACTTTTGAAAGAAATCCTATGAATAATAGGATGACTCAAAAGAAAGGAGTTCTTGAGATTGATACTCTGAATGCCATATTGGCTCAGAATAAAATATTGACTCAGCAAGTAAATATGATTTCTCAGAATCTGACTGGATTGCAAGCTGCATCCGGCAGTACTAAAGAAGCCTCCTCTGAAGGAGAAGCTTATGACCCTGAGAATCCTACAATGGAAGAGGTGAATTACATGGGAGAATCCTATGGAAACACCTATAATCCTTCATGGAGAAATCATCCAAATTTCTCATGGAAGGATCAACAGAAGCCTCAACAAGGCTTCAATAATAATAATGGTGGGAGAAATATGTTTGGCAATAGCAAGCCTTTTCCATCATCTTCTCAGCAACAGACAGAGCATTCTGACCAGAGCCTCTCTGGTTTAACAACCATAGTCTCTGATCTATCTAAGATCACTCTCAATTTCATGACTGAAACAAAGTCCTCCATCAGAAATTTGGAGACACGAGTGGGTCAGCTGAGTAAAAGAGTTACTGAAATCCCTTATAGTACTCTCCCAAGCAATACAGAAGAGAATCCAAAGAGAGAATGCAAGGCCATCAATATATCCAAAGTAGCTGAACCTATAGAGGAGGAAGAGGCATTGATTTCCAGTGAGGAAGACCTCAATGGACGTCCACTGTCCAGTAAGGAGTTCCCTAATGAGGAACCAAAGGAATCTGAGGCTCATACAAAGACCACAGAGATTCCACTAAACTTACTGTTGCCATTCATGAGCTCTGATGAGTATTCTCCCTCTGAAGAGGATGAAGCTATTGTTGAAGAGCAAGTTGCTCGGTATCTAGGAGCAATCATAAGGCTGAATTCCAAGTTATTTGGTAATGAGACTTGGGAGGATGAACCTCCATTGCTCATCAATGAACTAAATACCTTGGTTAAGTAGAAATTACCTCAGAAGAAACTGGATCCCGGAAGGTTCTTAATACCTTGTACCATAGGCACCATGACCTTTGAGAAGGCTCTGTGTGACCTAGGATCAGGTATAAACCTCATGCCACTCTCTATAATGGAAAAACTAGGGATCTTTGAGGTACAAGCTGCAAAAATTACACTAGAGATGGCAAACAAATCAATGAAACAGGCTTATGGACTTGTAGAGGATGTCTTGGTGAAGGTTGAAGGCCTTTACATCCCTGCTGACTTCATAATCCTAGACATTGGGAAGGATGAGGATAAATATATCATCCTTGGAAGACCCTTTCTAGCCACTGATGAGCGGATAATTTATACGCTTTTTGGCATTATTTTTAGTATGTTTTTAGTATAATCTAGTTAGTTTTTAGGATATTTTTATTAGATTTTAGTTAAAATTCACTTTTCTGGACTTTACTATGAGTTTGTGTGTTTTTCTGTGATTTCAGGTATTTTCTGGCTGAAATTGAGGGTTCTGAGAAAAAATCTGATTCAGAGACTGAAAAGGACTGCAGATGCTGTTGGATTCTGACCTCCCTGTACTCGAAGTGGATTTTCTGGAGCTACAGAAGCCCAATTGGCGCGCTCTCAACGGCATTGGAAAGTAGACATCCTGGGCTTTCCAGCAATGTATAATAGTCCATACTTTTCCCGAGATTTGATGGCCCAAACCGGCGTGGCAAATCAGCCTTAGAATTTCCAGCGTTTAACGCTGGAACTGGCATAAAACTTGGAGTTAAACGCCCAAACTGGCATGAGAAATGGCGTTTAACTCCAGAAAACGTCTCTACACATAAAAGCTTCAATGCTCAGCCCAAGCACACACTAAGTGGACCCAGAAGTGGATTTTTACGTCATTTAATCATTTCTGTATACCTTAGGTTACTAGCTTACTATTAATAGGATCTTTTGACATTGTATCTGTACCTCATGACACTTTACGCGTTTCTTTGTGTACCTTCCACAGCATGAGTCTCTAAACCCCACGGTTGGGGGTGAGGAGCTCTGCTGTGTCTTGATGGATTAATGCAATTACTACTGTTGCTCATTCAATCATGCTTGCTTCCATTCTAAGATAATACTTGTTCTTAACCCAGATGAATGTGATGATCCGAGACAATCATCATCATTCTCAACTATGAACGCGTGCCTGACAACCACTTCCGTTCTACCTTAGAACGAGCGTGTATCTCTTGGATTCCTTAATCAGGATCTTCTGGTATAAGCTAGAATTATTGGCGGCCATTCTTGAGAATCCGGAAAGTCTAAACCTTGTCTGTGGTATTCCAAGTAGGATTCAAGGATTGAATGATTGTGACAAGCTTCAAACTCGCGATTGTGGGGCGCTAGTGACAGACGCAAAAGAATCATTGGATTCTATTCCGGCCTGACCGAGAACCGACAGATGA
>NC_029776.3:32545829-32546548 GCF_000817695.3 Arachis duranensis | reverse complement strand
TGTTTTTCTCTTTCCTCTTTTCAAAAATCAAATCTTTTTCATAAAAATTTTTCAATCATATCTTTCTAATTGCTATTTTCAAAATCTCTTTAATTAACTAATTGATTCAGTTCTCAATTTGCTTTGATCTTATTTTCTTTTTGATTTTCGAATTTTTATCTTAATTTCCTTTTATTTTATTTTATTTTTTTCGTTTAATTCAAAAAAATTAATAAATATATCTAATTGCAATCCATTATGGATCTAAATGGGATCGATCAGTCCAAAAGGACTCTGGGGTCATATGCTAACCCCATTACAGCTGCATATGGGAGTAGCATATGTACACCTCCCATCAAAGCAAATAGCTTTGAGCTAAATCCTCAACTCATTATCATAGTGCAGCAAAATTGCCAGTATTCCGGTCTTCCACAGGAAGAACCTACTGAGTTTCTGGCACAGTTTTTACAAATTATTGACACAGTACATGATAAAGAGGTGGATCAGGATGTCTACAGATTACTACTGTTTCCATTTGCTGTAAAAGATCAAGCTAAAAGGTGGTTGAATAACCAACCTACAGCAAGCATAAAGACATGGAAACAATTATCAGACAAATTCCTGAATCACTTTTACCCTCCAAAAAGGATGACACAGCTAAGGCTAGACATTCAAGGCTTTAAACAAGAGGATAATGAATTCCTTTATAATGCCTGGGAGAGGTATAGAGGTATGCTAAG
>NC_029776.3:32542558-32543783 GCF_000817695.3 Arachis duranensis | reverse complement strand
TTGCCCTTCTGGCGTGTTTGCCTACAGAAGGATGCCTTTTGGTCTGTGTAATGCTCCTGCAACCTTTTAGAGATGCATGTTGTCCATCTTCTCTAATATGGTGGAGAAATTCCTGGAAGTGTTCATGGATGACTTCTCAGTATATGGAGACTCATTCAGCTCCTGTCTTAACCACCTAGCACTTGTCCTGAAAAGATGCCAAGAGACTAATCTGGTTTTAAACTGGGAGAAATGTCACTTTATGGTGACTGAAGGAATTGTCCTTGGGCACAAAATTTCAAGCAGGGGAATAGAGGTGGATAAGGCAAAGGTAGAGGTAATTGAAAAATTACGACCACCTGCCAATGTTAAGGCAATCAGAAGCTTTCTGGGGCATGCAGGATTCTACAGAAGGTTTATAAAGGATTTTTCAAAAATTGCAAAACCTTTGAGTAACCTGCTAGCTGCTGACACACCAATTGTATTTGACACACAGTGTCTGCAGGCGTTTGAGACCCTGAAAGCTAAGCTGGTCACAGCACCAGTTATCTCTGCACCAGACCTAGGTTACTAGCTTACTATTAATAGGATCTTTTGACATTGTATCGGTACCTCATAACACTTTACACGTTTCTTTGTGTATTTTCCACGGCATGAGTCTCTAAACCCCATGGTTGGGGGTGAGGAGCTCTGCTGTGTCTTGATGGATTAATGCAATTACTACTTTTTTCATTCAATCATGCTTGCTTCCATTCTAAGATATTACTTGTTCTTAAACTGGATGAATGTGATGATCCGTGACACTCATCATCATTCTCAACTATGAACATGTGCCTGACAACCACCTCTGTTCTACCTTAGATTAAGTAGATATCTCTTGGATTCTTTAATTAGAATCTTCGTGGTATATGCTAGAACTGATGGCAGCATTCAAGAGAATCCGGAAGGTCTAAACCTTGTCTGTGGTATTCTGAGTAGGATTCAATGATTGAATGACTGTGACGAGCTTCAAACTCCTGAGGGCAGGGCGTTAGTGACAGACGCAAAAGAATCACTGGATTCTATTTCGGCCTGATTGAGAACCGACAGATGGATAGCCGTTCCGTGACAGGGTGTGTTGAACATTTCCACTGAGAGGATGGGAGGTAGCCACTGACAACGGTGAAACCTTTGCATACAGCTTGCCATGGAAGGAGCCTTGCGTGCTTGAAGAAGAAGACAGTAGGAAAGCAGAGATTCAGAAGAT
>NC_029776.3:32537363-32538376 GCF_000817695.3 Arachis duranensis | reverse complement strand
ATGGCTCCATTAAATATCCATCAGGCATAATAGAGGATATGATTGTCAAGGTTGGGCCATTCGCCTTTCCAACTGACTTTGTGGTGCTGGAAATGGAGGAGCACAAGAGTGCAACTCTCATTCTAGGAAGACCTTTCCTAGCAACTGGACGAACTCTCATTGATGTACAAAAAGGGGAAGTAACCCTGAGAGTCAATGAGGACGAGTTCAAGTTGAATGCTGTAAAAGCTATGCAGCATCCAGACACACCAAATGACTGCATGGGCGCTGACATTATTGACTTTCTGGTAGAAGAGGTCAATATGACTGAAGGCCTAGAATCAGAGCTTGAGGACATCTTCAAGGATGCTCAACCTGATCAGGAAGAATCAGTGGAGACAAAGGAATTTTCGAAAATTCCTCAGGAGGAGGATAAGCCCCCCAAACCTGAACTCAAACCACTACCATCATCCCTGAAGTATGCATTTCTGGGAGAAAGGGACACTTTTCCAGTGATTATAAGCTCTGCTTTAAATCCACAGGAAGAGGAAGCACTGATTCAAGTGCTAAGGATACACAAGACAGCTCTTGGGTGGTCCATAAGTGATCTTAAGGGCATTAGCCCAACCAGATGCATGCACAAAATCCTGTTGGAGGATAATGCCAAACCAGTGGTCTAACCACAGAGGAGGCTAAATCCTGCCATGAAGGAGGTGGTGCAGAAAGGGGTCACTAAATTACTAGAGGCTGGGATTATTTATCCTATTTCTGATAGCCCTTGGGTGAGCCCTGTCCAAGTTGTCCCCAAAAAGGGAGGCATGACAGTGGTTCATAATGAAAAAAATGAACTGGTTCCTACAAGAACAGTCACAGGGTGGCGTATGTGTATTAACTACAGAAGGCTCAATACAGCCACCAGAAAGGTTCATTTTCCTTTACCATTCATAGACCAAATGCTAGAAAGACTAGCTGGTCATGATTATTACTGCTTTTTGGATGGCTATTCAGGTTACAACCAAATTGCAGTAGATCCT
>NC_029776.3:32518967-32530659 GCF_000817695.3 Arachis duranensis | reverse complement strand
CTGATTGAGAACCGACAGATGGATAGCCGTGCCGTGACAGGGTGCGTTGAACATTTCCACTGAGAGGATGGGAGGTAGCCACTGACAACGGTGAAACCTTTGCATACAGCTTGCCATGGAAGGAGCCTTGCGTGCTTGAAGAAGAAGACAGTAGGAAAGCAGAGATTCAGAAGATGGAGCATCTCCAAAACCTCAACCTATTCTCCATTACTGCAAAACAAGTACTTATTTCATGTTCTTTTGCTTTTCACAATCAATCCTGATAATTTCTGATATCCTGACTAAGATTTACAAGATAACCATAGCTTGCTTCAAGCCGACAATCTCCGTGGGATCGACCCTTACTAACGTAAGGTATTACTTGGACGACCCAGTGCACTTGCTGGTTAGTTGTGCGGGGTTGCAAAAGTGTGATTGCAATTTCGTGCACCAATGAGCGAGGCTAGTAGCTTTTTGCTCCTGAACAGTTTTGGCATCTCAATTTATCCTATGAAGCTCAGAATGATTGGCATCTATAGGGACTCAGTATTCAGATAGTGTTATTGGTTCTCCTAGTTTAATATGTTGATTCTTGAACACAGCTACTTTATGAGTCTTGGCTATGACCCCAAGCATTTTGTTTTCCAGTAATACTATAGGATACATAAATGCCACACACACATAACTTGGTGAACCTTTCAGATTGTGACTCAGCTTTGCTAGAGTCCCCAGTTAGAGGTGCCCCGAGTTCTTAGGCACACTCTTTTACGTTGGATCATGACTTTAACTACTCAGTCTCAAGCGTTTCACTTGGACCTTCATGACACAAGCACATGGTTAGGGACAGCTTGATTTAGCCGCTTAGGCCAGGATTTTATTCCTTTGGGCCCTCCTATTTATTAATGCTCAAAACCTTTGATCCTTTTTACCCTTGCCTTTTGGTTTAAAGGGTTATTGCGTTTTTCTGCTTGCTTTTTCTTTATTTTTGGTTTTTTTTTTTGCAAGCTTTGTATTTTTCACTGCTTTTTCTTGATTCAAGAATCAATTTTATGATATTTCAGATTATCAATAACATTTCTCTTTCTTTTTATTATTATTTCAAGAGCCAACAATTTTAACATTCATAAACTTCACTATAAAAAATATGCACTGTTCAAGTATTCATTCAGAAGACAAAAAGTTTTGCCACCACATAAAAATAATTAGAATTTTTCTTATTGAAAACTTGAAATAATTGCCTTCTTATTCTAAAGAAAATCTACTATTTTATTTATGTTTAGTGATGATGAGAGGAATAAATTATAGCTTTTTGGAGATAATAAAAATAAAAATAAATAAAAATAAAGACCCTAATTACTAATACTTATGTAATTCTTAAGATAGGGTTCTAATAATAAAAGTCATCACAGGTTTAAGATTAGGACTCAACAACCTTTATTTTGGGAGATGGATGCTCCTTCAATCTATGGGATGTCTGGTCCCTCAAGGGAGAGCTTCTGGCGCTTCATCTCCTGTAGCTCATGCCCTTGCTTTTCTTATTCCTTAAGCAGTTTGCATAGCATGCTATTTTGATTTTGCTGTTCTTCTTTAAGTTGATCCATAGCTTCTTGTAACTTGGTGAAAGATGGTTCTAAGCGGGCCCAGTAGTCAATTTGAGTGATTTCTGGGAGGAATTCCTGTGCTCTCCTCTTGATGGAGTTGTCATGCACTTGTTGTCCCTCCATTGACTTTTTAGTGATTGGATGCTCGACTGAGATAAACTCAGCCACTCCCGTCTTTACCCCAGCATCTTTATATAGTAGAGAGATTAAGCTTGGATAAGCCAATTTGGCTTCAGTGGAGTTCTTGTTTGTAATTGTGTAAATCTCACAAGAAATCAAATGATGAATCTCCACTTCATTTCCCAGCATAATGCAATGAATCATCACTGCTCTTTTGACAGTGACCTCAGAACGGTTGCTAGTGGGCAGTATAGAATGCCCAATGAAGTCCAACTAGCCCCTAGGGACTGGTTTAAGATCTCCTCTCTTGAGTTGGTTTGGGACACCTTTTGAATTGGTTATCCACTTAGTTTCAGGGAGGCATATGTTCTCTAGAACTTGGTCCAAACGCTTATCTACTCTCACCATTCTTCTATTAAAGGATCTGGATCATCTTGTAGCTGAGGCAGTTTAAAGACCTCTCTTATTTTGTTAAGGTGGAAGTAAATAGTCTTCCCTCTGACCATAGTTTGAAAGGTTTGGAAGGCGGTTTCTGTCATTCTCTGTTTATCTGTTAGCCACAGATTTAAGTAGAATTCTTGGACCATGTTTCTTCCAACCTTTGTTTCAGGATTAGCTAGGATTTTCCAACCACTGCTTCGAATCTGTTCTTGGATCTCTAGATATTTGTCTTCTTTCATATCGAACTTAACTTCCGAGATCACTGACCTCAAACCCATTATTTTGTGGTAATGGTTTGCATGTTCTTTGGTTAAGAACCTCTCTTGATTCCAAAGTGGTTTTGGATTATTCTCTTTCTTGCCTCTTATAGTGGTTTGTTTTCCTTTAGGGGCCATGATCTTGGTGAGGTTTTACTCAGTGATCATGGAAAAACACACCAAACTTAGAGGTTTGCTTTCCTCAAGCAAAAGAAAGGAAAGGAGAGGAAAAGAAGGGGAGACAGATTCGAATGGTGGAGGTATGGGGATGGCCAAAATTGTATTTAAAAAGGAGGGGGTGGCCCAAACTGGCATAAAAGCTGGCCTTTAACTCCAGAAAAGGTCTCTACACGAAAATGCTTCATTGCTCAGCCCAAGCACACACCAAGTGGACCCAGAAGTGGATTTTTACGTCATTTACTCATCTCTGTATACCCTAGGTTACGAGTTTACTATTAATAGGATCTTTTGACATTGTATCTGTACCTCATGACACTCTACACGTTTCTTTGTGTATCTTCCACGGCATGAGTCTCTAAACCCCATGGTTGTGGGTGAGGAGCTCTGCTGTGTCTTGATGGATTAATGCAATTACTACTGTTTCTCATTCAATCATGCTTGCTTCAAGCCGACAATCTCCGTGGGATCGACCCTTGCTCACGCAAGGTATTACTTGGACGACCCAGTGCACTTGCTGGTTAGTTGTGCGGAGTTGCAAAAGTGTGATTGCAATTTCGTGCACCAAGTTTTTGGCGCCGTTGCCGGGGATTGTTCGAGTTTGGACAACTGACGGCTTATCTTGTTGCTTAGATTAGGACTGTTTTATTTTTGTTGATGGCGGCATTCAAGAGAATCCGGAAGGTCTAAACCTTGTCTGTGGTATTCTGAGTATGATTCAATGATTGAATGACTGTGACGAGCTTCAAACTCCTAGCAGGCGGGGCGTTAGTGACAGACGCAAAAGAATCACTGGATTCTATTCCGGCCTGACCGAGAACCGACAGATGATTAGCCATGCTGTGACAGAGCATAGGAACATTTTCACTGAGATGATGGGAGGTAGCCATTGACAACAGTGAAACCCTACATACAGCTTACCATGGAAGGAGCCTTGCGTGTTTGATGAAGAAGACAGTAGGAAAGTAGAGATTCAGAAGACAGAGCATCTCCAAAACCTCAACCTATTCTCCATTACTGCAAAACAAGTAACCATTTCATGTTCTTTTGCTTTTCACAATCAATCCTGGTAATTTCTGATATCCTGACTAAGATTTACAAGATAACCATAGCTTGCTTCAAGCCGACAATCTCCGTGGGATCGACCCTTGCTCACGCAAGGTATTACTTGGACGACCCAGTGCACTTGCTGGTTAGTTGTGCGGAGTTGCAAAAGTGTGATTGCAATTTCGTGCACCAGAAGTCATTGTAACTTTTTTTGTTGGGTTGAGGGATTCAATGAACAACAAAGTGTTGGTCAATTCCAACAAGAAGCAATGAGCGAATTCAAATGGAGGCTAGAAATTTTTGGAGAGCGAAGCTAAGTTATTTAAGATGATGATGATAATGGTTACTGGATTTTTAATAGTGGCTATTGGTGTTGGTCTAATTGCTTGTTTGATGAGATTTTTAGTAAGCAAGCAATAGGTAGTAGAACGTTATGGCCCTGACCATTATTATGTATCAGTTAATGCAAGATACTGTGTTATGCAATCATAAAATTGAAATGCAATGTTGAAACAAGTATTTTGATTCATTTTGAGTTTGTATGTTTCTCAGCGCTCATTCCTAATGTTGCCACATGCATCATTAAGAAAATTAACATGATAAAAAATAAAGATATCCAAACACAATAATTTCAATTTTAGATTTTAGTCAACATTAATTATATAAGATAATTGTTATATGTGCTAATGCACACAACATAAAGATAAACATTAAAATATAGTATTTAAACAAAACACCTAAATAGAAGAGTTCCAAGTAACTTTGCAATATCATGGTTAACCAAAAAAAGCCCAAATTCTTAGTTAGGTCTAGAATTCCTCCTTATTTAAACTTCATGCACTCTTTCGAGGTGGCTTGAACCCAAAAGTTGGTATAAATTTTATCACTGTTGTCATTTTTTCAGTAGTTCCAACACTTGCTCCCTGGATTTTCTGCAACAAAATCAAACCTTCAAATGGAGCATCTGATGCAACATTTTCATTGCGCCTAACTGACAATTTGTTCCTTTTGCAAAGTTGCCACTTTGGTTGGTCCTTTATTGCATAAACCTGTGTTTACACAAAAACAAAACATTATCAATGTGAAAAAATGCCATGTCAAACTAGTTACAAATTTCATATCAATAGAGGTTACATCTTGATTATTTTGATCCTGAGAGAGATGTTGTGACTAAGGGACATTTTGGGAGGGTTCAACTTCAACGGGCCCTTCTTGGTTTCCTGAACCATTACCTTCCTGTTCACCAACTGCAGCACCTTGTTGATCTCTATTGGCATTATCTCCATTAGTATTTTCCTCTTGCTGAGCAGCTGCAGCTTCTTCCTCTGCCCTCAGCCTCTTTGCTAATGCACAGCTCCTTGTGGTATAACCAATATTCCCACAAGTTCCACATGTGAATTTTCCAAATGTCCTTTTCAGCTTGCTTGCTTTCTTCTTTTAGTTTCATCCAAGGGTGCCTTCACTTGGATCTTTCTTCCTTTTATAAATTTTAGGCCTTCCATGTGATTTTCTTTTCAAGGGAGGTAAGCAAGGTGTTCCCTCTGCCTTCTCCCACATCTCTTTACCCCCAATAGGTTGATATGATATTCATAGGTCTTGTCGTAGGAACCCATGGTGAGTCATGCATAGACATAGTTCTCTAGCCTTCCGTTCATAACTACAATGGCTGCCATAGCATGGCGACAGGGTAACCTTATAATAAAAATCAGTAACTTAGTTAATAGATAATTACTTATTAAACAAATAATAGGAATTTTGGTTCAGAATACTATGTTATACCTAAGAGTTTCCATGCTCTGTAACTACAAGTTTGGTTTCCCAAGTCAATAACGACATTGTTTGGCTCACCATGGACTTCGAACATCACCTTTGCTGCATCACCAGACCACGTGGGTGTCTGATATCTACTAAAGTATCTTTCCTTAGCAAGCCTACTTTGCTACATAGGTGGCAAATGACCGACATGACTTGTCAACTTAATCTTATTTCTGGCCATACTTGACATGGCAAATCTCCTTACTTCCTCTAGTAATGTCAGAATTGGCTTGCATCTGTATGGCTTGGTTGTTGAGTTGAAAACTTCACACCTATTGTTGCACACATTGTCATTTTTCGAAAAATCTTTGTCATGGCCCTTGTCTATGCCTCATTCAGAAGCTTCTCCAGATATACCCAAGCCTTCTCATTCACACTCTTGATAGCCTGCATGTTCTTGCTGAATTCTAGCACAGTAGTCGCCCTAACATATTTCCACATCAAATTCTTAAGATGTTTGTCCTTCCATTATTTTTGAAAGTTCTGTCATAGGTGCCAGGCATAGAACCTATGATGCGCTCTTGCCATAACCTCCTTCAAAGACGGTATCAAATCCTACCAATATAGGTTGTATATTTTTGAATGCATTCCAGTGTAACAAATAATATGATTCAAATAAGGACCTGACTATAACTATTGTTACTCTAAATAGTCCCTAGCAAGTATTTCATTAATTTTATTAAATCTTTAAAATTAAATATCGTGCATTCAAATAGTCTTAAGGACTAATCTTCTACATGTCAGACATAAAGCACCATCTATATTCAGATTGAAGTCCAATATCTTCCTGTAGAAGTTCCAGAAACTATTTTCATGATGCCTTATTCTCTACAGCAACAATGGCCCAGGCAATGGCATAGATGTGGTTGTTTGTATCTTGTCCCATTGTACATAACCACCCCCATAGTAAGCCTTTAGAAAATTCGCATCCAAACCAATTAGAGGCTTACAACCAACAACAAAACCTCTCTTGGGCTCAGGTGCAGTGGCACTGGCCTGAGAGTTTGTTATAGGCATAGTGGGATTGGCCTCAAGTGGTGTCTCTTATATGTTTGGCTCATATAATTGGCTTAAAATAGTGCTAGCATCCTCAACTGATACAACCTTTGGTTCACTATCACCTCCTCTATTAGCATGTTCACCATCTTCAAACAATTCCATAACATCTATGTACTCAGGCTCAGAAGGACCATGCTCATAGTAAAGGTAAATCACATTGTTATTGGCATGGAAGTGTCTGATCATGTCCCTTAAATCCTAGTAAAATGTCAACCTCCTCAACCGGAACTCAAATCCTTCAGTTAGGTCCAAAAACCAGGTCACATTAGATTTGTTATAACCCATCTCCTTGAAGTAACTAGTCACAGTAAAGACATCTAGATAATCTTCATCTACCCAAGTCCATTCATCAGTCAAGTTGCTTGTGTAGATAATCCCACCATCATCGGCTACCTCAAACTTTTCACCATGGTGAAAAATGAGTGTCAGGAGATCACTCATCTGAAAAAAATAAATAAAAAAAATCAAAACATAACCATTAATGTTCCCTAATAACCAACCATATTCCAGAAAATAAAAAAATTTTGTACCCTAATATTTCATTGATTCAACAACAAGCATACACTCACAACTAGAGGAAAACGAATCAACATCTTATGAGGATAATAAAATTTTAAACCAAGTTATACTCATAACATGCTTCGAAAAAGTTACCCTATATCCTAATAAACTCTTCTAATACAAATGATGCAGTGAAACACAAATATATGAACAATGACATGGAGCTCACCCTATTTTAACTCATCCACCACCTATTCTATCAATATAACACAAGAAAGAAACAATATGAAACGATAACCGTTACCTGTCACATCAACAATGTGCAACAACGATAATGCGTCATCGATGAAATGATTCACCGAACCAAGAAAGAGAGTGCCACACGAATGAGCATTGGCGACACTCAGTAGATGCTTCCTCGTGGGAGACAAAGAGACTTGATGGAAGAGAAGAACTTCCTTGATTTTTTAGTGGGAAACATAAAATAATGGGGAGGGGACCATTTTGATATGTTTATTTTGAAGAAGAGGAAATCAAACAACGTCGCTTTGGTTTCATTTGCAAAATGGCACCATTTTGGTGAACACAAGGTGGCAAATAGTTTGGCAGTTAATAGCCACATCAGCAACTCACTCACGACAGTTTTGTGAAGGACTAATGGTGAATCAACTTTTCTAATGTCGGGGACTTATTTGGTAATTTTCTAAAGTCATGGGCACATTTAAAGCACGACTGAAAATTCAGGGACCAAATTGAGCATTTTCTAAATTATTCTTCTCGAAAGAAAAACTTCTCTGTCATTCCCATAACTTTTCGCATCTTACGATGTTATTATTTAAAATGTGGGATAAATAAACAAATGAGTGTCCCATATCATATTTATCAATGGTTCTGTCTACAGTGAGTTGGACTTCTAAAATCTTTTGTTATTATTTAAAATGAGTGATTATTTGATATTGCTCTTACAATAGAGTGAAAATCAATGGAGAGAGAATTAGTTTACTTTAATCATTGGATTATAGAAAAGATCATAGATGTTTTCCTTTTCTTATTGTTAAAGGAAGAAAATTTAGAAAAAAAAAGTTTTGTTTATCAATATTTTTAAAAATTATACAATGATCTATTTTAAATAATTTAACTACAAATTTATTCTACTATGATTTACTTAAGTATAGTTATTAATTAAATTAAGATATTATCCAATTAAAAATTGATACATTATTGATGCGTGAGCATCTTGTATATCTTTTCCTAGTGAATTTGCACTTAAATTGTTGAGTTTAATTAAGAATTAATTATATTTTAGCAACTATGGATGCTATTTTGAGTCTTAGGCAATTTTATTTATTTTAGGTAGCATTCGGCTGAATTTGACGGAGCTTCTGCAGCACAAGAATCAAAGGAGATGGCTGCGAGGAGCGACGCACAGGCGTGCCTGCTGCGTGCGCGTGATCTGGAAGTATCC
This sequence comes from Arachis duranensis, assembly GCF_000817695.3. NCBI lineage: Eukaryota > Viridiplantae > Streptophyta > Magnoliopsida > Fabales > Fabaceae > Arachis > Arachis duranensis. The sequence goes on along the minus strand of NC_029776.3, from coordinate 32,522,197 downwards.
AAGGCAACGCGTTCGCGTGACTGGCGCAAACGCGTGATTTGAAGATTTGCTCAGCAACGCGTCTGCGTGACCGACGCGTCCGCGTGACTTGCGAAGAAGATCAGCGACGCGTACGCGTGACTGACGCATACGCGCGACGTGCGCGATCTGCAGAAGTTACAGAAATCGCTAGCGTGGATTTTGGGCCACGTTTTGACCTAGTTTCTGGCCCAGAAAACACAGATTAAAAGCTGCAGAATGGACAAATCAAGTGGTCCCCACCCATCAACTGAAGATCTGTTAATTAATTCGAATTTAAATTCAAATCTTATCTTTTAGAAAAAGATATTATTTTTAGATTTAGATTTTAATAATTTATTAGGATTAGTTATAAATAGGAACTCTGTACATTTAGACAGGGTACATATTGTTACCAGAACCTTTATTTTTCTTCACTGAATCATGAGCAACTAATTCTCCATTGTTAAGGTTAGGAGCTCTGTCTATTTTCATGGATTGATTCGTTTGATCTTTTTAATTTAATTCATGTCTTGATTTATATTTCAATAATTGTTTTCGTTCTTTATTTTATGAATATGGGTGGAACGGAAGTATGACTCATGTTCTAATAGAGTTCTTGTAAAACTTGGAAAAGCTCTTTACTTGAACAACAGTTTGAAAACATATTATACTGAATTTCTAATTGTTTGTATTTAATGGGATACGTGACATATAATCCCCTTATTCTTGGATAATTAGGATTCTTTTGGCATATAAACTAGAAATTGATTATCACCCTCTAATTGGAATTAATTGACCAAGGAATTGGCAGTTAATGACTTTTAGAGGAGACTAGGAAGGTCTAAGGAATTAGGGTCTAGTCACATACAGTTTGCCATGAAATTAAATCTTGCATGATTAAATGAATTAGTAATAAAAGTTAATCCAGAAAATAGATAACTCTAAAACCTTAACTGCTTTCTCAAATATTTTATTCCCAACTCATTGCTGCTTGCTTTCTGAAATTCTTAAAGTACTATTTAATGCTCTTTGAATATCTCAAAACCATTTTCTGCTTGCGTAACTAATCCTATCAAACACTATTGTTGCTTGATCCATCAATCATCGTGGGATCGACCCTTACTCACGTAAGGTATTACTTGGTATGACCCGGTGCACTTGCCGGTTAGTTTATGGGTTGTAAAATACCGCATCAAGTTTTTGGTGCCGTTGTCGGGGATTGATAGTGATTAACAACTATTAGTTGTTTGATTTCTTAGATTAGGCGTTTTGTTTTAATTTTATTTAAATCTATTTTTTTTAAATCTTCTCTTACTTTTCGTGAACCCCCTCCCCTTATTTCGTTTTAATTTTTTTTTTTTGTTACTTGATTTTCGAAAAAAATAAATAAATAAAAATAAAAATAAAAAATTAAATAAATAAATAATAATAATAAAAATAAATAATAAATAAAAATATTTTTTATCTCTTTACACATGTTACCTCAATGGAAATTCTCTGCACTCTGACGTAGAGATTCCCATTCTTTCTTGTTTTCTGTATGTTTATCGCAGGAACAGAGACAAAGAACATCTCTTAGACTTTGATCCTAAACCTGAAAGGACTTTCTGGCGGCGTTTACAACAAGCAAGACTTTACAAGGCTACAGAATCCACTATGAATCCGAATAATACTGATAATGTCAATGGGGCAAACCCGAATGGGAATGAGTAACAAAAGAGAGTGCTTGGCTCTTACTCTTCTCCTACTGCAGATCTTTATGAAAAAAGTATTGTGGTGCCTTCTATAGCTGCGAACAACTTTGAGTTGAAGCCTCAACTAGTTACCCTGGTGCAACAAAACTGCCAATATCATGGTCTTCCCCACGAAGACCCAAATCAGTTTTTCTAGTTTTCTGCAAATCTGTGATACTGTGAAGACAAATGGAGTAAACTCAGATGTGTAAAAACTCATGCTCTTCCCATTTGCTCTGAAGGATGGAGCAAAGCTATGGCTAGATTCTCAACCTAAGGAGAGTTTGGATACTTGGAACAAGGTGGTTACTGAGTTTCTCACAAAATTTTTTCCACCAAAGAAGCTGACTAATCTTAGGATGGAGGTTCAGACCTTTAGACAGAAGGATGGTGAGACTCTGTATGAAGCTTGGGAGAGATACAAGCTACTGACTAGGCAATGCCCTCCGGACATGTTCTCCAAATGGACACAACTAGACATCTTTTATGAAGGTTTGGGAGAAATGTCCAAAATGTGCCTAGATAATTCTGCAGGAGGTTCATTGCATAAGAAGAAGACACCGAAGGAGACTATTGAGCTTATTGAATTGGTTGCCAGCAACCAATATTTATACTCATCTAACAGGAATACTGTGACCTCTGAGGCCCCTCAGAAGAAGGGTGTCATGGAAGTGGAAGCTCTTAATGCTATTCTTGCTCAGAACAAGCTTATGTCTCACCAAATAAATCTACTTACTCAACACATGGGTGGTGGTGGACGAAATTGTGATAAAAGAGTTTCAGGCACTGTTAGAGAAGCTCACAACTCCGTTCAACTAACCAGCAAGTGTACTGGGTCGTCCAAGTAATAAAGCTTACGTGAGTAAGGGTCGATCCCACAGAGATTGTTGGTATGAAGCAAGCTATGGTCACCTTGTAAATATCAGTTAGGCAGATTAAGTTGGTTTATGGGTTTCGAAAATAAAAATAAGAAAATAGAATATAATAAAAAGGGATAGGATACTTATGCAGATTCATTGGTGGGAATTTCAGATAAACGAATGGAGATACTGTATGGCTCAAGCACGCCTACTTTCCTACTGCTTCAACTCAATCCTTCTTACTCCTTTCCATGGCAAGCTGTGTATAGGGGTTCACCATCAGCGGTGGCTACTTTCAATCCTCTCGGGAAAATGATCCTATGCGGCTGTCACTCGCACGGCTAATCATCTGGAGGCATCACCCATGGTTGATGGCTACATCCCATTCTCGCAGTGAAAACTACGCTCACGCACTCTGTCACAGCACGGCTAATCACTGGTTAGTTCCTGCGCCTACTGGAATAGAATCCCTTGATTCTTTTGCGTCTGTCACTAACGCCCAGCACTTGCAAGTTTGAAGCACGTCACAGTCATTCATTACCGGAATCCTACTCGGAATACCACAGACAAGGTAAGACTTTCCGGATCCTCATAAATGCCACCATCTATCTAGCTTATACCACGAAGATTCTGTTGG
>NC_029776.3:32516274-32516718 GCF_000817695.3 Arachis duranensis | reverse complement strand
ATGATGTTCCACCCTTAATTGTTCCACATTATGGCTCAAATCTTCTAAGGAGGTATTGAGTTGCTCCCAATAGTTGTTGGGAGGAAAGTGCATTCCTTGAGGCATCTCAGGAATTTGTTGATGATGAGCTTCCTCATGCACTTCTTGAGGGCCGTGAGGAGCTTCTCTTGCTTGCTCCATCCTTTTCTTGGTGATGGGCTTGTCTTCTTCAATGTGGGTATCTCCTTCTATGATGACTCCAGCTGAGTAACATAGATGGCATATAAGGTGAGGAAAAGCTAGCCTTGCCATGGTGGAGGACTTATCGGCTATTTTGTAGAGTTCATTGGAGATGACCTCATGAACTTCTACTTCCTCTCCAATCATGATGCTATGGATCATGATGGCCCGATCCACAGTAACTTCAGATCGGTTGCTAGTAGGAATGATGGATCTTTGGATGAA
>NC_029776.3:32514065-32514222 GCF_000817695.3 Arachis duranensis | reverse complement strand
TCAGAGCTCATGAATGGCAGAAGGAGATTTAATGGAATCTCTATGGTCTCTAGATGAGCCTTAGATTCCTCTGGATCCTTATTAGGGAACTCCTTCTTGCTTGAAGGACGTCCCAGGAGGTCTTCCTCACTAGGATTTTCGTCCTCCTCCTCCCTAT
>NC_029776.3:32512222-32512534 GCF_000817695.3 Arachis duranensis | reverse complement strand
GAACCTTTCTTAACAAGAAAGTAACAAACTTCAAATTTTTGAACCAATCACATTAATTGTTAGCTAATTTTCGAAAATTTGATATAAAGATAAGAAAAAGATTTTGAAAATATTTTGAAAAAGATTTTTGAAATTTTCGAAAATTATAAAAAAAATGAAAAAGATATGATTTTTGAAAAAGATTTTGGAAAGATAAGATTTTTAAAATTGAAATTTTGACTTGACTTGTAAGAAACAACTAATTTTTTAAAATTTTTGACCAAGTCAACCCAAAATTTCGAAAATTTGGAGAAAAATAAGGAAAAGATATTT
>NC_029776.3:32511556-32512078 GCF_000817695.3 Arachis duranensis | reverse complement strand
CTATGAATGTCAAGATGAACACCAAGAACACTTTGAAGATCATGATGAACATCAAGAACATAATTTTGAAAATTTTTTTTATGCAAATAAAACATGCAAGACTCCAAACTTAGAAATTTTTAATGCATGGAAAATATGAATGCAAAAGTGCACATGAAAAACAACAATCAACACAAAACAAGAAATCATCAAGATCAAACAAGAAGACTTGTCAAGAACAACTTGAAGATCATGATGAACACTATGAATGCATGTGATTTTCGAAAAAATGCAAGAAAAATTTTAAAAGCATGCAATTGACACCAAACTTTAAAAATTAACACAAGACTCAAACAAGAAACACAAAATATTTTTTATTTTTATAATTTTCTAATTTTAATTTTTTTTTTTTGTATTTTTATTGATTTTTTCGAAAAATATTTTTGGAAAAACGAAAAAGGAAAGAAAAATTTTTTGAAAAAGTTTTTGAAAAGAAAATTACCTAATCTGAGCAACAAGATGAACCATCAGTTGTCCATACTC